>NW_008348685.1:1445384-1560596 GCF_000622305.1 Nannospalax galili | reverse complement strand
TAGTTTTAATTTGCATTTCCCTGATGACTAAAGATGTTGAACATTTTAAAATTTATTCCTTGGCAGTTTGTGTTTTATTCGTAAACACTCTGTTTTCTTTACTGTTCCAGTTTTTAATTGGGTCATTTGGTTTTTTTTTATGTTTAGTTTTTTATTTGTATATTCAAGATAGTAAACACCTGTCAGATGTATAGCTGATAAAGAATTTTTCCCCATTCTGTAGACTTCCTTTTCCTCAAATGATAGTGTTATTTGCTGTACAGAAACTTTTTAGTGTCATGAGACCCATTTGTCAATCATTGGTCTTAATGCCTGTGTTATTAGAGTTCTGTTCAATTCCAGGGTATCAGGTCTAATGTTCAGGTTCTTGACCCACTTGGAGCTGAGTTTTATGCAGTGTGAGAGATCAGGATCTACTTTTATTATTCTACATGTAGCTATCCAGTTTGATCAGAATCATGTGTTGGATAAATTGTCTTTCCTCCAATGTGTATTTTTGGCCCCTTTATCAAAATCAGGTGGCTGTAAGTAGGTAGACTTAAATCTGGGTCCTCAATTATATTTCATTGATCAGTGTTTCTGTTTTTATTCAGTACTATGGTGTATTTTAAAATTGATGTAGCTCTGTAGTATAAATTTGAGATCAACGATGGTGACTACTTTTAGCGTTCAGTATTGTTTGGACTATTGTGGATTGTTTGGTAAGATATGGAATTTGAGATTGTTCTTCCAATTTCTGTGACAAATTTTTGGGGATTTTAATGGGGATTGTGTTGAATTTGTCAGTTGCTTGTGGTAAGATGGCCAATTTCACAATATTGATCCTAGTTGTCCATGAGCATGGGAAGTCTTTCTATTTTCTGGTATCATCTTTAGTTTTTTTCTTCAATGTCCTATGGTTTTTATTATACAAGTCTTTCAGATTTATTCCAAGATATTTTTTGAGGCCATTGTGAATGGGATTGTTTTCCTGATTTCTTTCTCAGTTTGTTTCTTGTTGTTATATAGGAAGACTATCTTCTCTCTTTTCCAATTGGGGTATTGAGTTTTTAAATTTCTTTTCCAACTCAGCTTGAGTTTTTGTTTTTGTTTTTTAACACTTCTCTTTCATGAATTAACTTTTAAAATCCTGAATTCTGCTTGTCATTTCATTCAATGATACATTTCTTTTCTTGAACTTTGGTCAGGAGTTTATTCCTATTCTCTTAAGTTATTTGAGGTGCGTGTGTGTGTGTGTGTGTGTGTGTGTGTGTGCGTGTGTGTGTGTGTTTAAGTTTTTGATCATGCTTATTATTGTTGTTTTAAGTTCTATGTTCTAGGATTCCACTCTGCAGTTTTCATTATAGAACTCTTCTATAGGATTGGTGTAAATTTGGTGGGAACATGTTATCTTGGTTTTTCATATTATTTGCATTTTTGCAATGTTTCCTAAGCATATGGACTACTTTTTTGGTTTTGTGTCTGATACAAAATTCTAGCCTGCCTTTGTTGGGTGGAAGTTAGTTCTTTTTTTATTGTTATGGTTTTATTTCTCATCAGGTATGAATAGTTACTTGATCTGTGTTTCAGGTTCTCACTTTTGATTTTTACTGGAGGGACATGGATGGTTTTAGGCTGGTCTGATGTGTGAGGTGGGTAATCACAGCTAGGACTGAGAGTGTGGAGATAGTGGAAGGGTAACACAGCTCTGACTAGCTTACCAGTCTGTTAAGAGTAGCATGTTCTGGATCTAGTACAGGAGGGTAAAGATGGCAACAGAGTGGCTGGAGTTCTGGCTAACTCAAGTGGGGAGAGAATTCGGACTATCTCACCAGGGTGGTCCAAAGCAAATTCCCTTCTCTCTGTCTTTTGGTTATTTTGGTTAAAAATTTGCCAATCTTCTTAATCTTTTTGAAGAACCAACTCATTTTGTTGATTCTTTGTGTCATTATTTTCACTTCTGTTTCATTAAATTTAGCTCTGATTTTGATGAGTTCTTCATGTCTGCACATTTTGGGTGTTGTTTGGTTTTGTTTGTTTTCTAAGACCTTCACCTACATTATTAATATGAGATCTCTCTGGGTTTTTGATGTAGGTGATTAGTGCTATAAATTTTCTCCTTAGGAATGCCTTCACTGTGTCCCGTATACTTTGGTGTATAGTGTTTTTATTTTTAGTATGATGATAGGAATTTTAACGTTTCCATCTTGATTTTTCTCTTGACCCAGTTTTCATTCAGTGGTGTGATCCTTATTTCCCATGAGTTTCTGTACTGTTCCATTTCTATTGTTGTTGATATCCAACTTCATTACTTTGTGGTCATTTAAAATACAGGATAAAATCTTAATTTTCCTACATCTGTTGAGACTTGCTTCATGTACTAATATGTTTTTTTCTGAGAAGAAGATGTATTCTTTAGTGTTTGAGGGGGATGTTCTGTAAATGTCTGTTGGGTCCATTTGATTTATGATGTTATGATGTCATTTAACTCCAAGGTTTCTCTCTTTAGTTTGTCTAGATTACTTGACTTTTGGTGAGGGGGTGGGGTATTGATAGAGGAGGTATGACTGTGTTGGAGTCAACCTGTGATTTTAGGTATAGTATTGTTTCTGTTATGAAATTGGGTGCCCCTGTGTTTGGTGCACGTATGTTTAGGATTGTAATATCCTCTTGGTCATTTTTCTTATAATGAGTATGAAATGTCCTTTCTTATCTCTTCTGACTAGTTTTAGTTTGAAGTCTACTTTTTCAGATATTTGAATAGCTATGTCTACTTGCTTGGAATACTTTTTTCCATCTTTTTACCCTAAAGTGGTGTCTATCTTTGGTGGTGAGGTGTGTTTCTTGGTGGTAGCAAAAAGATGGATCCTGTTTTTTAATTCAATAAATTATTCTGTTCTTTTTTATTGAGAAATTGAGATCATTAATATTGAGAGTTATTGACCAATGTTTACTAATTCCTGTTATGTTGTTGTGACATCGTTTTCTTAGACTGCCTTTGGTTAATTGTTTTTGAATTATCCATTCATTGTGCCCTCTTGGGTACATTTAATTTTTTTTTCAGACTGAGGTCTTTCTTTCAGCATTTTCTGTAGAGCTGGCTTAGTGAACATGAATTTCTTAAATCTGATTTTATCATGGTAATCTTTCTCCTTTGATTACAACTGATAGTTTTGCTGGATACAGTATTTGGGCTGGAATCTGTGTTGTTTCATGACTTGCAGGACATTGTTCCAAGCCCTTCTGGGTTCTGTATTCTGAGCTGAAAAATTATCTGTTATTGTGTTTGACCTGCCTTTATATATGACTTGATGTTTCTCTCTGTCTCTCCCAGCTTTTAATATCTCTTCTGTGTTCTGTACATTTAGCATTTTGACTATTATGTGATGTGGGGAGTATTTGTCTGGCTCTGTCTACTTGGTGTTCTGTATGCTTCTTACATCTTCATAAGTATGTCTTGTCTTAGATTTGGGAAAGTTTCTTTTATGATTTTGTTGAAAATATTTTTGGTGCTTTTTGCCTGGGATTCTTCTCCTTTTATATCTAGTATTCATAGTTTAGGTCTTTTTTTTAATAGCATCCCAGAGGTTTTACATAGTTCATTCCTGGATTATTTTAAATTTAACATTTTCTTTAACTGAGTGATCCATTTCCTCTACCTTGTCTTCAATATCTGATATTCTCTTTTACTTAATCCAATTTATTGGTGAAGCTTTGCTCTGAACTTTTTGACTTCTTGAGTTTTTCATTTTGAGTTTTACTTCAGTTTAGATTTTCTTCAGCGATTCTCTTTATTAAGTTCTAATTCCATATCTTGTATTGTTTTACTGATTACTTTCAATGGTTGTGTGTGGGGGCGTCTCCATTCGGTCTTTTATTCAAACTTTCTTTGAGTTCTTTGAACATATTTATATATTTATAATCGATTTCTTGAAATCATTGTCTTATTTATCAGCTAGGCTGCTTTTCTCAGGAAGCATTACCATGGGGGAAACTGATTTCTGGAGGAGACATATTATTTTGGTTATTCACAGTGTTTATCTTTTTGTTATGGAACCTAGGCATCTGGAGTTATGTGGTTAGTGGTATTTCTTCATACGGATATCTGATTCCACCTTTGTTGAGTGGATGTTTGAGTCTTTGTTGCTATTACCCCAACTTGCCATGTTGTGGCCCAGCTGAATGGTGCTTGAGGACTTGGGGCCACTCTATTGATGTGAAAATGGGGTGTGAGAATTGGTGTCAGTTCAGCTAGGAATAGATTCAATATCTGAGCCTGATGTTTCTAGACTGATTCCATGTTTTCCTGGAGCAGCAGGGTGGCCACTAGGTGAGGTGCCAGGTAAACAGATCAGTGCTGATTAAAAAAAAATTATTTATTATTTTTAATCATTATCGTTAATTTTTAATAACTACATGATTAGAAGGAGCATTTCACTACAGCTTTAACATATTCAGTAACACACTCCAGAGCAAGAGTATAAATCCTGTAAGTCATAAAATTGAATGAGTTTTTAACCTTTAAAGAAGATCTCCATTTCATTTTAAAATATGCTATTTCCTACATTTTTAATGCTACTAATGCTTTGATGTTTGCACGTGTCTTTAATCTCTGTGTATCTGATTATTACTAGTCACAGTCAGTTACTTTCTGAGATCCACCTAAGCATGGATATAAAATCATTGGGTAGATTTCAATGGTAATGTGTTTCACCTCTACTAATTAACATGAAGCAAATTTTTATGCTTCTTCCTTAAATATAACTTAGTTTTCTAAATTTGTTGATTTTTTTGTGTGTAATTCATATAGAACATCCCAAACAGTCTTATTCATCTATATACCCATATCCCAAATGGAACCCTCCCATAGTCCCCTCCCCCACTGGAGCCCATATTACTCTGTAGTCCCTGTTACTGCCCACTGTGTTGTTGGCAACCCCAGCTATTCTCCAGTGCTTGTCCAACCTCTGAATCTAGTCAGCCTATCTAGAATTCCTTGTTTTAGGAAGATCAGTTCTTTCTCATCTAGCAGCAATCAGTTGCCAATATTCCTTTAGATAAGATTGGGGTCTGCTGTTTATTTTTCCAGTTCTATGATGGGTTACTGTCTGGGTCTCTTGGGCCACCCTGGCTAACAACTCAAAGGAAGGTATCTCCTGTCTGGCATTGTTTCTTGTTATGTAGCTTTTAGCTATACACATGGACTCTTAAAGAATTATATTGACCTCTTTACTCTTTGCTTATACTTTCCGTTGGGTGTTTAAGATCATAGAGTTGGCCCAGATAAACCAATTTATTTTTACTCTTAAGATTGCTTGAGAATCTGTTCCTCAGGGGTCACATGGGTTTGGGAGGAGCCTCTGGCTCCTTTTTTTTTTTTTTTAACCAGTATGTTCATGAGTATATTGTCTGCATGCACCTGTGCCCATGGAAACCAGAAGAGGGTATCAGATCCCTTGGAACTGGAGCTATAGACAGTTATTAAATGCCATGTGGGTGCTGGGAACTGAACCTGAGTCTTCTGAAAGAGCAGTGAGTGCTCTTAACCACTGAGCAATTTCCCCATCCCTGAGTGTTGATTTTTGATTGAAGGGACAGCGGTGATTCTAATTTTGTGGGAACCAAGAAAACTTGCAAATGTATCTCTGGACTGAGTCTGTCTGGGCTGATGAAGAATCCTAGCCATGCCTAGTAGTGTGGGGCTGGCAGGAAGGGCAGGAGAATTTCTATAGAACTGGCCAAGCCTGGCAGGTATGAAGCCTACTCAACTTGTACTAGACCTGGGAGTTAAGGTGGTGAACAGAGAAAACTCAGTTAGGGAACTCAGATCTGACAGGGGTATGGGGGTACCTGACTCAAGCTGGGCCTTGGAGGGAGGTAGCATGTGATGGAAGACAGGGTCTATTTGGGTTTGAGGAGCTCAAAAGTCTGGGAGTACACAGGATGTGCAACCTGAAGTTGGCCTAGGAGAGTGGGATGGTGGACAGGGAATACAGGTATTGTAGAACTCAGGGGTGTGGCAGGTTTACAGGGTATGGCCTGAAATGGGCCTGGGAAAGTGGGCAGCCCTAGCTAGCTTTTTAAGGTACATATTAGAGATTGAACTCATGTCCTAGTGATTGCACAACAAGCCCTCTTACCCCGTAAGCCACCTTCCCAGATTGGGAATGACACCTTTTATTGAATGTTTCTAAATTTGAAACTATTTAAGGCTCTGAAGTTAGCAAGAGACATCATCCCCTGTGTTCTCTGCTGGAGAGACTAGTTGTATAAGAATTAACATGAGTCAGAAAAAATGAGAGCCCAACTACAGCTCAAGGGTTTGCTGCCTTGATAAGGCCAACAGTGATTACTGGAGTGGCATAATCACCACACGTTAAGTTTTGTTGGTTGATAATGACGTATCTGGCACTATGCTGAACACTTTTCTTACCTCATTTAATTAAAAATTCATATTACCCTTTTGAGTTAAGTATTATAATAATCTCTGCATTACAGAAGAGGAAATTGAGATCCAAAGAGTTTACTTGACTGCCTGAGAGTCACAGCTGGAAGGAGCAGAGGTAGAAGGGGCTCAGAGGTCTGGTTGGTTTGATTTGGCAAGCCAAGCATTAATAGCTTTATTTTGGAAAGACTGTACAATCTGTAGTAGCATCTGCAGTATGAGCTTCATGACACAAAAAAGGCTGTAGAGTGAAGGCAGGGAGGACCCATGACTCAGATCTCTGACTGCGCCAGCTGCCAGTCATTCCAGCTGTTAACTGCATTTGTGCTGAAGCCTCAGTGCCCAGGTAACTAGCTGCAATCATGGCCAGTGGCTCAGCTTCATCAAGGCATTGTTAAACCTGTTGATCAGAGATATGGGACATCTCTGATTAGTAAGTGTTGCCCAAAGACTTGCTATTGACTTTGCAAATCTTTCTTACACTCAACCAACCTTCCTTCCTTCCTTCCTTCCTTCCTTTCTTCCTTCCTTCCTTCCTTCCTTCCTTCCTTCCTTCCTTCCTTCCTTCCTTCCTTCCTTCCTTCTCTGGCTGATCAGGGACAGATGTTCATGATATTTTGATAGCTGACAGCCTCCTTCATTATACCATTCCCATTTTCTCTCATGTGAGTCATCCTTAATTAATCACTTGAAGGTCCTATCTATTGTATTAGTCTCCCAGGCTTGCCTGGACAAAGAACCAAAACCAAAGTTGTTCAAAAACAGAACTGTGTGGGCTACTGAGATGGCTCAGTGAGTCAGGATGTTTGCTGGCAAGCCTGATGACCTGAGATCAATCCCCTAGCCCCACATGGTGGAAGGAGAGAACCAGCCCCTACACATTGTCTTCTGATGTCCACACACGCACTGTGCCATGCACACATCCCCCATAAAAAACAAATAGATACATAAATGTGTTTTTATGTATTTAAAACACAAATGTGTTGTCTTACAATTCTGGGGGCTCTAAGCATCTAGTATCTAAGTATCAAGGCATCTGCAGGGTCACGTCTGTCTGAGGCTCCTCCATGCTGTGCTCCTTGCTTCCTCATCAGTGTTCTTCTCCCTGTGTGTTACCATCGTGTATCCTTAGCTCTTGGTGGCTCAGTTTTCCATTTTTTTCCAAGACAAAGTCACATTGGATAAGACACACCACAATCACTCCATTTACCTCACCTTCTGCAAAGACCCCATTTCCAGATAAGCTCACATCTCCAGCACTGGAAGTTAGGGTTTCAGCATCTTTTTAATAACAAGTTTAGCCCATAACTTCTATTTTAAAGCTTGTCTTAAGAAGTTGGGCTAGTACACTTTCAATGAAATGTATTTAAAAGATGAGTTTCCTCCAGAGTAGATATTTGGCTTTTGTGTATTTTTTGAGGACAGAAAATCTCGTGTTCTCTGAATCATAAAAAGTTCTAGACATCTTTAAATTAATCTAATGGAACATAATTATACTAATTAGATACATTTAAATTTTTTCATCAGAAATACACCATAATATTAATTTTAAAATCACAGCTATTCTAAGACAGACCAGAAATAGGATAATTGAAGTGTTCTTTATTTTGAATAATAACGGTACTTCATTTGGTTTAGTTTTTCTTTTTCTTTTTTTTTCGGTCTTTTTGAGACAGGGTCTCCCTGTAGCCCCAGCTGTCCTGGAACTCTCTATGTAGGCCAGGCTGGCCTTGAACTCACAGAGACCCCCCTGCCTCTGCCTCCCGAGTGCTGAGATAAAGGCGTGTGCCACCATGCCCAGCTAGTTTTTCTTTTCAAAAGCTGTAGTTTATACAGTAAGTTTTCTGTGAGATGTAATAGGTGTTTTAAAAGGATAGTGCCGTATGGCTAGACTTGTTCAGGAAATAGAACACAGACTGGGTCTATCTCGTCAGTTAATTACTCTGGCAACATTTACTAGGTGTTTGTATATTTTGGAGAATGCTCTAAGGATTCAGTACCAGGCCATCAATTTCATTGTGTTTCTGGACATGGTGTTTTCATTCTTTCATAGGCCTTTATGCAGAAAGGGCCAACAGCTGATTAACAAGTGAGTCAGTAGAAGACATCTAGGAAAGAAATAAAAGAGGTCCCTAGGGGCTGGGGAGATGGTGGTTAAGAGAATATACTGTTCTTGCAGAGGTCTGGAGTTTGGTTTCCTGCACCCATGTCAGGCAGTTTACAAATGCCTGTATCTATAGCTTCGGGGAATCTGACATTCTCTTTGGCCTCTCAGGGCACTGCAATCACATATACCCTCTCAACCCCATCCCACTAAAATAAATCTTGTTTTTTAAGAGACTGACATGATGAAGACACATGCAAAGTTTGGTTTCCTGCACCCATGTCAGGCAGTTTACAAATGCCTGTATCTATACCCTCTCAACCCCATCCCACTAAAATAAATCTTGTTTTGTAAGAGACTGACATGATGAAGACACATGCAGTGCACGGTGGGAGCTTAGGATCCGGTGGGGAAGGAAGGCTTCCAGAAGGAGGCGGCTCGTGAGCTGAGACCCAGTATGTGCGAGGGTGCAGAGAACTAGTGAGTATGGGAAGCAGTAGGTGTCCAGATGGACTCTGAAGCCGAAAAAAATGGCTGGTGGGAAGGAGTAAATGGGGGACCTTGGATAGAGCAGGGACGCTGGAACTGAGTGTCATGACTTGGATGGGGAGAGCGTGGCGGAGGCCGCTTGGTGCCTGGGCATGTAGGAAATGGTGCGGAGTTAGAATTTTTCTTCTTTTTCTATTTTCTCTTCTCTTTTCCTTTTTCTTCTTCCTCCCCCCTTCGATCCCTCTTCTCCCCCCTTTCCTCCTGTACCTCCCTTCCCTCCTTCCCTCTTCCTCCTTCCCACTTGTCTTCCCTCCTTTTTTGGCAGGGTCATGCTGTGTTGTTCAGGTTGCTCTCATACTTTAATCTTCCCGCCACGGCTTCCTGATTGCTGGTTGACAGCCCCACACCATTGCACTGGCTCTGAATTTTAAGTGTCATCCACACTGGAAGACTGAAGGTTCTCACTGTTTCCACAGCAGAACAGCAGCCTGTTTGACCTGGCTTATGTCCAAGTTTCCAAATATAATTGACCAAATTGCCCTGCTGATAAGTATCTGAGAGAACAGTGGTATTTCATGGGAGACGGACTTAGCTGGGACATTTGGTGAATTTTGAGTAGTTGCTACTTTAGGAAAACTCGTGTTCCATATAAGGAGGTGACTAGGACACTGCTGGGTGTAGTGAAGGTGAAATAGAATAACCGTTTACATTTGTCATCTCTGAAGTCAGAGTTTATATACCTACTCCATTATGTAACAATTATATTCTTAATGCGTAGATAATCTACCAATGCCTCAGTTTCTTCACCTGGGAATGGGGAGTAATATTCATTGTTTCAAATGATTTTTAGGATGAGATGATTAGATGAGAAACAAGGGCTTTGAATGTGAAAAGCTTAGTGAGGAGTAAACATTACTACTGTGACTTTTAATAACATTATTTGAAACATTATTTAACCCAAAATGTCAATATTCCTCCCCATCCAGAGTATTTAGGCTTTGTTTCTTGATGCTAATGAGCTCAAGCATACAATAAGATGCTCTATGGAAAGGTTCTTTTTGAAGACTACCAGTATTACTGCCGAGTAAGACCCAACTGTGATAATCATGGAAGTACATGAGTGTAACATGCTATTCTTGTACCAAACTATGTTCACAAGAGCCCAGGGAGCCAGGTGACAGACTAGAGTGAGTGGGTGTGGTCTAATAGAGAGAAAGTATGCATTGAAGAATCCAAGAGTTAACCATGCCATTCCTTCCACCAAGTTCAAACACTTGAAATTCAGATGAGACCCATCTTAGAATCAGCCTTGATGGCCAAGGTCCTGCCTTTGGCAGCATTCTCCAATCTTAGACAGCGTACCATGG
The DNA here is from genome assembly GCF_000622305.1 of Nannospalax galili. NCBI lineage: Eukaryota > Metazoa > Chordata > Mammalia > Rodentia > Spalacidae > Nannospalax > Nannospalax galili. The sequence continues at coordinate 1,550,212 of NW_008348685.1, read as the reverse complement.
AGCGAGTCTTTCAGTGAAGGTGGGACAGGGTAGTTAGCTTAGGATTTCTCCTTGGAACTCAGTGCAGGTTGGTAAACTTCAACAGCCGGGCTTCTCATTTGTGGATTGCTCCATGAACAGAGCTTCTGGAATATCCCCAATGCCAGGCAAAAATGTGTGGCTACTGTGCTTTTATTCTGGTTGCATCTCGTCTAGTTGGTTGTATCCATTGTAGGTCTACCTCAGTAGACAGCAGACCATCATACTGTGAGTCTTACTTGTGTTAATCGTGGTGTGTGGTAGGATCAGAGTGTAACACAGATTCACAGTGTTCTTGGACACAGGGATGGCAGAGGGATCTGCAGATAGTTCAGCTGCCTGTGACTGACAAGAGCTGAACAGAATCCTGAATCCTGTCTAGTCATAGGCTAGCAACTGTGAAAGAGCCAGTCCTAGACTGGCTTCAGGGTATGGACTACCCTTTATGGGTGCTCCCAGATTCATGATGAAAACCATACCAAATGTGGATCTGAGACAAACTTGAGTTGAGATTGCCCTCTAGGGCTATAAAACAATGACCCACCTACCACCAGCTCATTGGCAACTTGGAATTAAGGTGCCATCTAGTGCTGAAATAGTGGAAGTGACTGTAGGCTGAGGAAAAAAAAAAGTAGCTCACTTAGAATTTCTAGAAAGACAGGCATAAAAATGTCATATTATGAAGATGGGGATAAATGCACAGTCCTTTGATGGCCACATGATGCTGCCAAACAAGCATCAAGAGACTTGGGGGAAATGGTTTCATAGCCAAAATGACATGCCAGAAACAGCAGACAGTAACTAGTTTGGGAAATCTCAGACTAGGGAGTTAAAGAGCTCTTCTAAGGCAACTCATCAAATTCAAAGAAATGCATAGATACAGTGCAGTATTTTGATAGAGAAACTTAAAAAACAAACAAATCTATGAGTTGAAAAATATACTAAGTAAAATAAAAAAATGCAATAGAAGTCATCAATATCAAGCTAGACCAAACAGGATAAAGATTCTGTGAGCTCAAAGACAAGCTGTTTGGACACACATGGTGGGAAAATAACAAAAAAAAGGGATGAAGAGGTGAAGAAAGCAGTTACAACATTGAAAGAACAAATATTAAGATTATTGAGGTTCTGTGGGGATTTGCGAATGTCAAAAAGGTAAAAAGCTTACTCAAAGAGATAATGACAGAATGCTCCCCAAAGCTAGGGAAGTCTATATATCCAGGCATAGAAAGATCACCTGTGGTCAGTCAAATTTAACTAAAGAATGCCTACCCCAAGATATAATGCAATAAAGCCCATAAGAGGAAAACTTGAGGCTTTGAGAGAAAAGAAAAAAAAAAAAAACAAAACAGTATGTAGATACCACAGTTTACCTGCTATCAGATTTCTCATAAGATGCCTTAAAGGCCAGGAGAAAGTGTCATCAAAGTTTTTCAGTTTTAAGGGGAAAAAAAGCCTGCCAATGGAAAGAGAGAGAAAGGTATTCCAAAATAAATAGAAACAGAGAGAACATGTCTCTCTCAGACCTGTCCTACATGACATGCTAAAGGGAATTCTTCACACTGAAAGAAAGAGATGTTGATGACAAAGCAGAAATGTTTGGAAGTTATAACATTTGCTGGTAAGAGTGACTCCATAGAGGAATTTGGAATACTCTAATATTGTAACTATGGAGGCACGAACCATTTGTGTCTTTAGTATCAAGACTGAAAAAAAACTCCATTAATATTAAAAAATAGTCAATGCAGGAAAAAAAAAGTAAAACAGAATACCAAGTACCACAAGATCTCCCTCATAAATGGAATCTAGCAATCTTGATTTCATAAAAATTGAGAATTAAATGGTGATTGCCTGATGCTGGGGAGAGTAAGGGGTGGGAAAAGTTGGTTAATGGGCACTAAGTACAGTTAGACAGTAAAAAAAGTGGGTGTACGATTATACAATAGGTTGACTATTGATAAGATTTTCTAAATATTTCAAAAAGAAAAAAGCATTTTGAATGTTTTCATCACAAAGAAATGATAAATATTTGGGAGCCAGATATTTTTAACCTAATTTAAATATTGTACAGTGTGTCAGACCATCACATGCTACCTCTTAATTATCTACTCCTTTATGAATTAGTTGAGATAAATTAAACACATAAAAATATCTTTGCACAAACTCATTAAAACAAACAAATATAAAACTTTAACAAAATAGTGCTTCATTCACACTTTGGTAAAATAAACATATGCCACTTGATTATCAATTCTTCTCTTTTGTAGAACTATCAGATATAAGGCCTTAGGAAGCTGTACACTTATTTAACATTCATTTTATCGTCAGTATTCATGTGTTGATTCTATTCCTGGATCAGATGTAGATGATTCTTTCTCAGAGGCTTTTTGAAGTCATGGATGTTTCTTTATTCCATTTTCAGAAACAGAGAGTGAGCATTCTGTCTTCATTGTTCTTCTGCCTGGATCCTTGTGACTTCTGACCTTTCCATCCCTTGTTCTGGTTGGCTCCACTGTACTAAATGAGCACCACTGGAGGGAAACTGGACTTGACGTGACTGATAATGTGGGCAACAAAACCTCCACAGTAAATGAACAATGGTCAGGAAACTAGGAAAATCATCATGATTTCTTTACTTTGAAAGTAAAATTGCTAACATAATTTAGGTCCACTGAAGTTTTCATTTTCAAACTTGCCCTGTATGTTACACAGTTTTCAATGTCAGCTTGGCATAACCTAGGATCACCTGGGAAGAGACCTACAATAAGGAACTTCCTAGGTCAGGTTGGCCTGTGGGTTTGTCTGTGGGGGATTGTGTTGATTGTTAATTGGTGTGGGAAGGTACACCCTGAATGTGGGCAGCACCATTTCATGGGCTGGGCCTCAAGTGAGCTCTCAGAGTTAATAAAGCTAGCCAGGAAACAGGAAGCAACCATCCGTGTATTTCTTCTCTCTGCTGTGGATGTGATGTGGCTATCTGAGCTCCTTAGTGACGGGTGGTAACCTGGATTGGAAGCCAAGCAAACCCTTCTACCCCTACGTTGCTTTTTGGCATCATATTCATCACAGCAGCAGAAATGATACCAGAACACTCCACTAATATGTTTTGGGTGTTTTTCTTCCCTCTAAACACATCACCTTGGCAGAGAAAAAAGGAAAACTCAATTGTAACATTTACATATAATTGCGTGGTGATAAGTTCTTGAGGAATTTTTGCTTTTCAGTTATACTAAAATAAAACAAAACCACACCACACTCAACATTTCTGGAGAAAACTAGAGCTCTTCCCTCACATCCTTTTGGGTGAACATTTTGAATTAAATTGCTTCAACACGACATTTGTATCTTCTCCAGCTTTCCTCCAAAACAATTCTCTTCAAGCAGTTCTTCCCATGCATGAGTCCAGCAAAGAAAAGCATTCCATGAAAGCAGGTATCTGAGGCAGCATTTGACACGAGGGATTGTCAGTGAGAATGTTTACTTCTGCCATCTCTAGAATGAGTTACTATCTCAGCTCCACTATGTAACCCAAGTTTCTGTGCCATAGAATAACGAGGCGCTTCTCTGGTGAAGCGTACATTTGCAGAACAAGACTACACATTCAAATACTGTGGAATGACACTAGAGATGTGAGATAGTCGACTGTTTCCTATCACAGCCACGATTGCATGTATCATTTTATTCCTAAAGCAGGATTTCAAATGGAACTGAAATAATAGAGAATGGGAGATGGCATATTCAAGACATAGCAGTCTCATGATGCATGGAGGAGGCCTTTGAAGACCTCTTGGGGATGCCTGTGATGGTTAGTGTTGATTGTCAAATTGACAGAATCTGGACTTGCCTAAGAAACATGCCTCTGGATTATACTGTGAAGAATTATTTAGGTGAGGTTAGCGTCTGAGCATGCCTTGTTTAGGGATTACCTTATTCAGGTTACTTGCAATGGGAAGACCCACCTCAGTGTGGGCAACAGCACTCCCTGGGGTTAGATCCTAGACTTCATGAAAAGAAGGAAGCTAGCCAAGAACCTGCATTTCTCATTCTGGGCTTCCTGACACAAGCACAATATGACCAACTGCCTCAACCTCCTGCCCTCCTGCCACTAGAACTTCCCGACCATGATGGACTCTACCCTTGAACTGCAAGAGAATAAACCTTCTCCCTTACGTTGGTTTCATCAGTCAATTTTATCACAGCAACAGTAAAAGAAACTAAGACAGTGCCTGAATCTTTGGTGAGTGCTGATGTCTCCTCTGCAGTTAAACCTATGATAAATTTTCTTATATTAATTAGGCACAGTAAGAGATTAGCGTGACTATTAGAATACAATTAGAACAATATACTGTACTTAAAGTTACATGAATGTGGTTTCTCTCTGTTGAACTAGACAAGACAAATATGTACTAATATTTTTGTACTGAGGGTTATGATTCCCAAGAAAGTGAAACTCTGGATAATCAAGAAGGTCTGTAACTGATTTTACTTAGATTCTTGATCAGGCAATGGCTGAGATGATGTAAAGCAGTATTCATAGGTCTAACATGGTTGCTGTCAGTATGTGTACTATTTTAGAAGTGATAGTAATTAGGTGTGTTACTGAGCTTTTCATCACCATGCCAAGAAGAAGAAACAAATCATGAGAAACAAACAGCTAATGAAAAAAATGTTTATTCAGTTTCATGGTTTATAGAATTTCATCCCATAGTCAGTTGGCTCCATTGTTCCAGGCTTTTGGGAATGTAGACATAGCAGAAGACTGGTGGAGGAAAACGTCTCATAATGTAAAGTCAGGGAGCAGAAAGAGAGAGAAAAAAGAGATAGAAGAGTTCTCTTCCAGGGCACATCCTTACCAGTGTGGCCCTTACTAGGCCAAATCTTCTAGTTTCCACCACTTTGCGTCAGTGGGTTCACACACTGATGAAGTAAGAACCTTCATGATCTGGTAGCTTCCCCAGATCACCACTTCTGGCCCCAAACTTTTAAATCCTGAAACTTCAGGGAACATTTCAGATTTATATTGCCACACTAGAAAAACTATTTTCCATTATATACATTAGCACCTTTGTCTTATACCTGACAGCGCTCTGGTATACATGTGAATTTCAGCCTCTTCAGGTAATGAGTTCACAGTGACTAAATACATAAGCCAGTACGCAGGGAAGAGGCTGCATCTAGACTAGATGGCATTTTAAACATTCTCTTCATTTTTCTAACCTCTAAAAACTCAGAAGGAGGTTATAAACTATGCTGTGACAATCAAGAAGATCTTGCAGAGGAGGAGGACTTGATGTGATTGCTGAAGGGGAAGTGGGATGGAGGCAGGGGCAGAAAAGGGTCTCCCAGCAGGTAGACCAACAAGATTGGAGACTTTTTCTTTGGTTCTTTTTTGAGACAGGGTCTCCTTGTAGCCCCAGGTGGCCTGGATCTCACTATGTAGACCAGGCTGGCCTCGATCTCACAGAGATCTTCTTGCCTCTGCCTCCTGAGTGCTGGGATTAAAGACATGTACCACCATGCCTGGGTCGCCCTCCCTCCCTCCCTTCCTTTGTTCCTTCCTTCCTATTCATTCATTCATTCATTCATTCATTCATTCTTCCTTTCATAATGGAGATACTTGGTTCTAAGTTCAGGTCCAAAGGAGATGTTTAGCAAAGAAGAGTGTTCAGACTCTCAGGAAAGTAGCTAGTGTCCTTATGTTGGTGCCAAACTTGGGAATCCCTTCAAGGTCAGAGGCAAATGGGCTTTCCCCAAACCGAACAAAAATAGAGCTAAGACATGAGCTCAGCTCTTGTCTTTCTTTGACACTGACCATTCTTGGTAACCTCTTTGCTTTTTTAGAACTAAAAGGCAACGTTTCAAAGTTAGGAGACTTATTTAAAAATAATCAATTTTGGATTCAGGTACTTCCAAGAACACAGCAGAGCTGTATAAATAACACAGAAAAACATATACAGTCATTCTTAAGTTCCCTCTCATTGCTAAAATGGCAATTGACTTGCTTAGAGGTGGGATAATTCACATTTATTTTCCTCTTTGTTTTGCTGGATAGTTTACTCTGACCCGAGCATACCCACCAAGATATTATGATGGGAAAGAAAGAATTATGTGTTCTGGGAATCCTGCCCATTTTCTCAATTCATCATTTTAATGTCATTGTTTGATTTATGTACTTGTGTAAGTAGAGGGTCCTGGCTATCCATTCCTGTAAGTTTCTCCTTTTTCTGAGGTTCACATCCAACCTCCCCCTATGTAGAGATGAATTGGATTGTGGAAACACCAGCATCAGCTGGTTGAGCTTTCCGTCCATCTGTTGCCAAAACCTTAACATCCGGATTTCAATACTGATCAAATGGATGAAGGGACACTGAAATAGGATACTTTCAGTTGCAAGTTCCAGACATATAAACATATTTACATACAAAAAAGAATTGACTGGACTGAATAACTAATGAGTTCAGGACTTAGCTGCAGGCACAGCCAGGACTCACATGGTTTCAGAAGGACTTGGTCTTGCTCCATTGTGTGGTTCTCATCATCTCTGTGCCAATGTCATTCTCAGTCAAGCTCTGTCAATGCAGTAGCCAGATGGCCCAGAGATGCTCTGGGCTATCCTGCTCCCAGATAGAGGACTCCCAATCCCCAATTACCTATAATTGAGTCCCGTTGGTCAGGGCCCAACACTAAAGCACCAAGAGCGAATAAATAAGGGATGGTACCCTAGAGAAAAATAATGGTGCTGTTCCCAGAAGAGGAAGGATGGTGGGCAGGATGAAGTACTATGATGAGCTGAGAAAGAGGAATCAGGATTCCAGGTGTGGGTTAAGCCTTTTTGGAAGATGGGACCGAGTTGGAACATTCCTTTCATCGTATTTTACCTTACAGAGACATGGGAGCTTCACTCCGTCATGTTTTACTTTAAGTCATGAATTACCTCTCCACCACTCCCTAGCTCTAACATTCCAGGAAGGAACATCTCTCAGAACCCCGTGGCTTCAGTACCCAGGGTGCTTCTCTGTGTCTCAGAGCTTTTATTTCTTGAGAAACGCATCCTTTTGTAACCTTCAAATCATAATATAGCTGTTCTGTGTTTCTTTCTGGTTCTAGTGAATGGCTTCAGCCTAGGGGAAGAACAAGAAGATAAAGAGGGATGCAGAGTGTTTATTAAGAGAGCTGGATTCTGGTCAGATGGCTATGGGCTGGAATCCTGCTTCTCCGCAGATAATCTCTATGACCTTTGATAAATTTCTGGGTCTCATTGAGCTCTGGTTTGCTCTGTGCTTAACAGAAACCACCCTTATAATTGGTGAGGACTGAATGAGCAAATCCTTGTGCAAGCAGGGCAGACCCAGTACCCAGTATTTCTGAGGAACTGTTAGTTATCACAACACTGTCATAAATATCATTATTAATATTTTATATGGGCTATAGATGCAGCAGACATAAAATAACCTCCTTTTGCCTCACACTGCAGGTTCAAGTGCAAGGAAAGTATGGATGATAGATTTGCTTTTTGTTTTCCATGACCTACAACCAGTTGAGAGTCTGAAGCTATAAAGCAAGGCGGCAGAGGAGATTGCATCCATTATGGAGAGGTTTTATTTTCATGTCATTAGCCTAGACTCACTGTAATATTTTCCTGCTTTTGACTTCCTACACACTTGTCACTAATTGCACACTTAGCTTTCTGCTTAGCTCCAGTTCTTATTTCCTACGCAACTCTTTTACAAAGCTATTGGCTAAAATATATCTTCCTTCAGTTTTCAAGAGAAAAATCCAATCTACCTGCTAGGGTTTCTTTTTTTTTTTCTTAACACTGAATAAAAGCAAATAAAAGGCACCAGCAGGAAACACTGATGCCAATTATTAGACAATTATTAGTGTCTTTAAATCATATAAACTGATGATCATTTCTAGTGGAAGAAAATGTCCAGCACATGTGAAGAGATGATAACTACCATTAAGAAACTTATACAATGTGGCTGGAGAGATGGCTCAGTAGTTAGGAGCACTGACTGCTCTTGCAGAGGACCCTGGTTCAATTCTCAGCACCCACATGGCAGACAACAACAATCTGTAACTCCAGTTCCAGGGGATCAGATGCCTTTTTCTGACCTCCACGGGCACTACAGGACACCAGTGCACTTTATATACATGCAGTCAATACACTTGTACACATAGAATAAAAATAAATAAAAAATATTAACCAACATTAAAATTACAGATGCAGGACTGGAGAGATGGCTCAGCAATTAAGAGCATTGACCGCTGTTGTAGAGGATCAGGGTTCGATTCCCAGCACCCACATGGTGGCTAACAACCGTCTGTAACTCTGGTTCCAAGGGATCAGATGCACTCTTCTAACCTCCTCAGGCACTGCACAATATCGCTGCACTTATATACATGCAGCTAGTACACACAAAAATGAGTAAAATATTACAAACACGAAATGATGGCAATTCAGGAAAAAACATGGGATTTCTTTCACTTAAACTATGGAAACTAATCTTACCTGATTATCCGATCTGTCTTTGAATTCTGCTCTCATGCTTTTACAAGCTACTTTGGATTCTGCTTCTTTTTTTGAAGATACAGCCATGAGTATGCACTGGGTACCTGTTCCTACTTCGAAGATGTTGAAATGCCTTCTGATGCTCTATAGACAGACAAAGTCAATTTGAACATTGAAAAAGTTCCATGTCATTCATTTTACAAAATCTCTGTTTAAATCCCACTCATCTTTTACAATGAAAATACTCAGGAGTCATTCCAGGGGACCATTTTGTAGTTTAGACAGATTGCCCTTGAAATTCAGATCACATAGAGGGTCCCCTGAGCAAGGGACTTTGATGATCTTGAACTTTCACAATGTAGCCCATTTAGTACTCTGCCCCACTTTTTTTTTTTTTTTGGACTTTTTGAATCAGGGTCTCCCTGTAGCCCCAGCTGTCCTGGAACTCACTATGTAGACCAGGCTGGCCTTGAACTCACAAAGATCCTCCTGCCTCTGCCTCCCAAGTGCTGGGATTAAAGGTGTGTGCCACCATGCCTGGCTCTGCCCCACTTTTTAAGGGAGAATTCACATTGAGGCCAGAGAACTTTAGTCCAAATCTCAGCTGGACCAATGTCCAGATGTGTGATTCTGAGAAAATTACTCAGGTTCTAAACTTCTCTCTTCTCATTTGTAACCACTTGGTAGGGATATTGTAGGAACTAAGTGCGTTCTTTAATGTAGACTAGCGATGGGAGCGGTGCCTGTCTCACAGTGTGCTATTCTGCACACATTTGCTGCTGCCATGGCTGTTGCTACGGTTGGTGGTGCTGCTACTGCAGCTGTAAGAGTGTACGTGATGCTTCAGTGTACGGGCCAGGATGCAGATTATCAATGTGGATGCCCGTTGTGCCTCTTCCTGTCATGTAATATCGAGCCCTTGAGTCGCCTCAATTCATTAGGCTTCAGTTTCTTCACTGCCAAAATAAATTCTGTACATTTATTACCAATTATTGGAACCTGGTCTGGTTTTGCAGTCAGAAAGAACTGGGGGAAGGTCTGGGTTTCAACTCTTATGTTTTGGATTCAGCCAAATTACTTCATTTGAGAGATGTGTTGATGGTGAAGATTACATGTATATATTAATATACAATGAATGTGACATTGGACTTGACATTTTTGAAGGGATAAATAAATTTAATTATTATTCCTGCTTGCTCATTGCACATTAATACATATTATGGGGCATAAGGAAGACAAGGGAGGTTGTCTGCTTAATCTGAGGGCCCAGTATGTGCCAGACCATGGGTGAATTTTCTGGACTTTTCACACTGTCAAGTCATGCCATGTGCTTGCCCACAGCCTCTCAGTCTATTAGGTGTGTGATGGTCTACTAGTTATTTGCCCAGGAGTTCCTTCTGCCTGAAAGGTCCACAGCCAGTCCCTTTAAGAACCACTGTATTTTGCCTTATTAATTTATTTTTGAAACTTCTTTTGAGATGGGGTTTCACACTGTAGCTCAGGATGCTCTGAAACTCATGGCGATCATCCTCAGACACCTTAGTGTTGAGATTATAGGCATGAACCACCATGTTCTACTTTTTAAGAGTTGCTTTAAAGAACCCATACTTCCCCCCAGACTCTCCTGCTCTTGAAAGCCAGTTGCAATCCAGGTCTGCATGCCACTTCCACTGCTCTGACCATGATTTGCTGTACAGTACCTGTGCTGAATGTTTTTTTTTTTTTTCTCCTAAAGAAGACTGTAATTACTGTGAAGGCCAGCTCTGTGAATGAATCATCCTTTTAACCTTCTCTTTGCTGTAACAATGCCTGGATCTTAGGGGAACTTTTGTAGATACTTGTTGAACGAATGAATAAAGGAACAAATCAATGAGGCAGCTAATGGCTTGGGTGATCGTGGGTGAATTAGCAAGGGAGGGGCTGCCGAATACTTGGAGATATTACTGAAAGTTCATGTTTCCCTGTCACACTATCAAACCCACAACTAGGAGACAGGGTGTATGAGCTGAACTTGTGACTCAGGTGAAGCTCACGGTCTCCCACCTTAAAAAAATCATTAATTTGTTAGTTGAACAGATATTCATTTAGGACTTCATGTGTGCTTTAGCATACTCACACAGACCTGGCAGCCTGTATTTAGAAATTTAATTTACTATAGAAGGATGGGATATCAGGGAGGGACAGGGCTGTAGGATCATTTTCGATACGGCTTACCAGATGGTACACTGAGGAATGAAAGTCCCCAGGGAGATACTCTACACACAATAAATGAAAGCACAGTTCTATAGCTTCAGGAGCTTAAAGGAGGCTGTATTGTGCCTCCTTCCACCGTCCAGATCAATAATAAACAGAATGGTCATGATAGTCACATTTATAGAAGCCAACATTTATTATTTACTGTGCTCTTAGAATTGATTTTTTTAATCCTCCCAAGAACTTTTTAAGTAGCCACTATTATCCCTTCTTAAAAACCAGCAAAACAGCATATTAGAACTTCAAAAGCTTCGAAAATCCTAAAACAAAGAAAGCCATTTTGTTTTACTTAAACCACATTTTCCAAATTTAATTAACCACAGAAGAGCTTGTTTTTTCCTTTACATATGACTAGCGACATCCTGCAGATCCACAGAACACACTGGGGAGACATTCCTTTAGTACAATACCTTTATTGCTTAAATGAAGAAATGGGCCAGTTAGAAAAGGACCTCATTGAATTCTGTCCCTAATAGATTGTGCAGTGTGGTCTAATATTCAACCTCTTGACCCTTATGGAACTCATTTATTCTTCTTCACTGAGAGCTTTTGGGGGACTATTCTTTCTCTGTTTTTTAACCCCTTCTGTTCCTTTCTCCCTTCTGTCTTCCCTTCATTCCTCCTGGGCTCTCCGCACCAGAACAGCCACGTGTCCATTGAACATTCTACAACTATGTCTTAGGTAGTGTTTGCTGTTAACTCCCCACCCTCACTGCTCAGCTATCTTTAAGTACTTACATCAACCAAACACTTAATGTCTCTCGACAATATTTTATGTGCCAAAAGTAGCAGGTGGGCATCACTGCTCTCGCATGCTGTGGGCTGAGCATCGTCACAGCAACTCTGCCTGATTGATCAAAAACCATCAGCTTTTCCCTCCACCTTCCTCTTTCGCTAACAATACTTTTCAATTTATAGAAAAACACTTAGAGGAGAAACAGTTGTTCTGCAGACAACACTTCTTACTGATTTTCCCTTTTTGTCCTCTTAAAACCCTGATGTGATAGTCTGAAATTAGTTACCAGGGAGAAGAGATACCTTTGGTCTTTTCTTTGATTTGAAAGTCATTCTCTAGACATTTTTCATTTCTTTCTTTCTCTCACAAATGGTTTTGGAGTCTCTCCTATTTTTAGAGTTCCAGTATCAGTGTTCAACAAAGGGAGACACTATGGCGAGTAACGCAGAGTCCCTGATTCCAAAGGGTCTCAGAGGCTAAGAGGCAAGTGTTTGAATAGTAATAGCTAGAACCTGCCCAAATAATTACTGAGTGCTTTGTAAAGTTTTAAATTATATTATTTTAAATGTCTTCTTGCTCAATTTAGCTATTATATATGGTGGACTTGGGGAAAGGAAGATTATAGGCAGAACAGTTAGGAGACGTTCCCAAAGGAGACGTTCTTTGTGCGTCTTGTCCTCACGTAAAGGAAGAGATGACTTATAATGTAACTATCACACCTGATAGGCAATATAGTAGGCATGTAATAGATTACGGCTGTGTTGATCCTTCGTAGCAATGCTAGAAAGAAGTACGAGCAGTATTAGATTATCTAGATTTAAGTGTCAAATTGCTTAACTTACTGGCAGGATGACATTGGGCAAATAGCATAATTTCTTTGAGTGTCTGTTTGGGAGGGCTGAAATCAAAGGAGGTATTAGTCAAGGTGCCTTACAAATGCTTATGGTTTAAAAGCTCTAAAATGTCACGCCTTTGTCTTGAGTTACGCCTTTCAGCGTTTCTAAAATCTTTTCTTGTAGCTTCATGTAGTAGCCTGTGCCTACATCGTATTCAGTATAGCCAGATAAAACACATGCTGCTACTGAATTTATTTCAAAAAAAACACCTAACAATTTTTCAAAGGGCATGTAATATACATTAACACTTGCTGTTTCATCTAAAATAAAAACATGATGTTTTTATTTCCAAAATATGGAAAATCCAGTTATCTTTTGATGGAAGAAGTTTACAGACAGAGGACAGTTCATTAACTAGTATTAGCATCATCGCAGGGATTAGGAAATGGACTTGATGATGCTTTTATATCAAACCTGAAGGTTTTGTATTGGCAGTAAGGAAGGAAGCCGATGGGGTGAACATAGCTCTGCTTACAGCATTGCCCACCCATGTGACAGTAAGGTTCGTCCATGAACGCTGACTTACATTTTGGATATCATATAGAATTCTCTTTTTCTAAGACAAGTTTTCCTCAGTGGATGCTGTTTATCCTGTTTTCAGTGTTCATTTGTAATTTTCTTCCTGTAAACCGAACACATGCTGCAATCTAATTCTTAGCCTTTCTGACTAGGATGAAGTTAGTTTTCCCCAAAGGATTTTTCTTTGGTTTAAAATCTCTGGGATCCTAACAGGCTCTGCAGGCTCACACTTGAGATCTTCCTGGTGGTGGATGGAGAGGTTTTAAGGACTCCTTGATAAGGAGTCTAGCAGTTTATTTTGAATATCAGCTTTGGGGTTGAAAGGCTTTGGTTGCTGTCCATTTGTTGGTATCAGAGGATGAAAGCCGGATGCCAAGTCAGTGAAGTAGCAGAGTGACCAGAGGAGGAGTTAACATCTCTGCCCTTCCCTCCATGCTGGGGAGACAGACAGGCTTGGATTGAGCTCCTTGAGGAGCACTCATCTCTGCTTTAGTCAGTGGGTGCTCCCCATCTCACCCAGGTCCTGCAACAGTCCTAGTGCCGGAGAGCTTTAGTGGTCAACTTGACACACCTAGGAAGAGGAAACCTCAGTTGGGGAATTTCCTCTGTCAGACTGACCTGTGGCCATGTCTATGAGGCATTTTCTTGATTGTTGAGTGATGTGGGACGGCCCAGACCACTGTGAGGGGGAGGTCCACCCAGGGCACACGGTCCTGTGTTATATGAGAAAGCAAGCTGCACACAGGCCAGGTGAGCAAGCCAGTAAGCAGTATACCTCCATAGCCTGTGTTTTGGTTCCTGCCCTGTCTTCCCTCCATGATTAACTGGAAGCGGAAGGTGAAAAAATCCCTTTCCTCCCCAGCTGAGTTTCCCTCTTCCAGGTGTGTCAAGGGGACAACTAAAGCTACCCAGCAAGTCCTCTTCATATAGCCCTGAGAAATAGGTATGTACTATTCATATAATGACTAAGCAAATGTCTCCATTTGACTAAGGAGTCTGAAAATCCACATCTGTCTGATCCCTAGGTAATGAGAAGTCCAGCCCCTGGAATTTCTAGTTAGTGAATAGCACGTCAGTAGTTCCCAGCTAGCCTATTTGTGTCTCCTGAGGCTAAATATAGAGGGCTGTATAGTTTTATTTTTTTGTTGTTCCAGGGATGTGGTTCCTTGGGAATTTTTGAAGGAGTATTTAGCATGTTTCCTTCTTTCCCTGTAGGAATTGGCATGTCACCAAGTAAACAGAGTACTTCAGAGTTACTCTTTTAAAGGAGGTTTGGAAAACATACAAATAGTACACGTGTCTTAGAGAATTTTGGCTGCTGTAACAGAGAATGAAAGACTGAGAGTTTCTATACAAATGGAAATTTATTTCCTGCAGTTTTGGAGGCTTGGAACTCCATGGTCAAGATGCTGGGCAGATTTTGTGTGTGAAGGGGCTTCTCCTCTGTATTAGTGATATCTGTTTTCTCATAGTGTCTTAGCGTGGCACAGAGAGGAGGGTACAGGAGGAGGTGGAGGAGGAGGAGACAGGGAGAACCAGAACCAGGTAACCCGAGCAAGTGTGTCTATGAATACACTCTAGTATTTCAGTCCTTTAAAGGGCACAAACCTACTCATGCAGGCGCTACACTCATGACACAGCGACCTCCCAAGTACCCTCCTTTCTTCCTCTACATTGAGGGTCTCAGAGCCTTAAGATATAGACTTTGGAGGGCTTCAAACATTCATTATTTATGTCCAATTTAAAGATTTAAGTTTTAAAAACTTCATAATCTTTCTTCTCCCAGTTTAAGATACACGTTTAAGTTTGTTCTGGAGGCTTTTTAACATCCTAATGTAATATCAGATAGATGGATAGAGATACTAGATAGAGGATAGATAAGGAATGAAAGAAAAAATATATAAATAAAATATGAATCTAAGATGTTTTATAATAAAATATCAACCTAAGATGTGACTTTACAGAATCACAGGAAAAGTTCTACTTTAGAATTGACTCTTTTCTTCACTTGACAGTATACATCCCTAACTTATATTCCCCCCAAAACTCACATTTTTGCTGGGGAAATGGCTAAAATGTTTAATAATTTTAAGGGAATATTATATTAGAGCCTAGATTGTGTCTATTAGTAGTGTGTCTCTTTTTAGACTTCTGTAGGTTTAACGCTCAGGAAACACAAGTTGTGATTGACAGCTCATATTTTCATTTCATTTGGTTCATTATCCCTGTAGAAGAAACACAGGAGAGGGACTGGAGAGATGGTTCCGTGGTTAAGGACACTGGCTGCTCTTGCAGAGGACCTTGGTTCAGTTCCCAGCGCCCACATGGTGGCCAAGAACCACCTGTAACTCCAGCTCCAGGGGACTCCAATGCTCTCTGGCCTCTATGGGCACTGCATGTACATGGTTCATTTACATGCATGCAGGCAAAACACTTATACATGTAAACTAAAAATAACTGCATCAAAAATAAAAAATAAGCAGAGAAGAAAATGTTGCATTGATAATGCCAGTTCTTTAGTCTTTATGAACAAGGTCCATACCTGGATGAGTATTTCCCAGTGTACTCTTCTGACTCCAGTATGCCTCGAAAGTTTCCTTGGGTCTTTTTCAAGCAAATCTGCCTTGGTTCCATAAAAGACACCAAGGTAATAATTTTACCAAGCGATCCAAAGAATTTAGAACTGTACTGATTCAATTCTAGAAGAACATGCCATATAACATCCCAGAACTGTGTACATTCTAGAACTGTATGTGTCACGGTGTGAATGTGGAGGTCAGAAGACAACTTGTGGAAGTTGTTCTCCCCTTCTACCATTGTAGGACCCAGAGATCCCCCTCATTCAACCCCTCCCGACACCCCACTGATTGCTTTTTTCAGCTTCTGTGTAATGCTTGAAATGCACACCTGCTGCTACTCCTCCTCTGCTGTTCCCTTTCCAGGAAACTATAGATTAGATAAGCCCGGGTATGAACACTGCTCTATAGAGTAAAAATAAAGACTCCTGACCACACAGACAACCCACACATTCCACAACCCTGAGAACAACACCCGCCAATAAAAAAAATCTGTCAGTTCAAAGGTGTGTTGGGGCGAGCAGGATTCTTGGACCAACTACAAAGTGACACTGTTATGCCCCTCCTCTCTTTGTTTCTAACCTATGAAGAGCCTCTTCTTCCCCCACCCGGGGCTCTCAGCACAGTTCCGTTATATTGGTGCTGTTTGAGAGCCCGAGCTTAAGCCTGAATAAACTACAAACCTTGCTTTTGCATTTTTGGTGTTTTGGGTCCTCAGTGGTCTTCTTGGGGTCCTGTGATTGAGGTAGAACACCATATAGGTACCAGGGGATCAAACTCAGGTCTTCAGGTTTGGCAGCAAGTGCCTTTACCCAATGAGGCATCTAACCAGCCCCTATTATTATTATTATTATTATTATTTTATTTTTATTAATTACTTAAATGGAGTGAGTTCAAAGGAATGTGTGCTGTATATACACATACACACAATGGAAGATTTAATAGGAAAATATAGAATAACTCAACAATTAGATTCATTACATATTAAAATGATAATATGAGTTATATTGAGCTAAATATATGTTGCTATTAAAATCGATTTGCCGATTTATTTTTCTAAGACAGCAGGAAGTTTAACAGTCTCATCTGGGACTCTGGTATCGCTCACAGTGTGTTTCTGTTGGTAGCGGACAGTACACTCTGGCTTCCATCTGAGCTGAGCCCCCAGGCTAGAAGCTCATGGTGGGGAAGATGAGGTTTTTCCTGTGGTTTAATGAGCAGGTGCAAATGCAATAGTATCTGACGCACTCCCGCTCTCATTTTGCATTTCCCCACAGAGACCACCAACTGTTGAAAGAGCCAGAATGGGCTAACAAAGTCTGTTTCTTGGTGCTTTAGAGCCATTAAACTCTCAAGACAGGACATTGCCCCTTGATTCAGTGTGCAAATAACACAGTATTACAATTAGCCACCCTGTAGTTACACTGATGGAGTCAAATGGGGTGGGGCAAATCATACCATGCTGGAAGTTCATTTGTGATGGGAAATTTATTCACAGGTGAGGTGTACCAGTTTTCTAGAAGTCTCTCTGAGAATGATTTTCAACACAGTCCTTTAGAGGGTGTATTAATAGCTTTCCACTATCTTCAGAAAATACTTGTGATAATCAGTTTGACCAAAGGAAAATTTGACTCCTTCAGTGTTGGAAGCTTCATTTGTTGACCCTACCCCTGTTGGCTGTGGGACCCATGGTGAGGTGGTGCATCAGGGTGGGAACATATTCCACAGGAAGATGCTGACCTTGTAGGAACCAGGAAGCAAAAGAAAGAAGAGGGACTGGGGTCTACACTCATCTTCTTCAAGGGAATGCCTCATAAGACTAGAATACCAACTTCTTACTGGTGCCACCAGCTCCCAGTGATGCATATGCTGGAGACTGAACCTTTATTGCATAGGCCTTCAGGGATATTTGTACAAACCCATACCTGAGGGCAATATTTATTGGAACATAATATGTCTATAAATGAGGAAAACACAAAGATGGAGACTGCACGTAGCATGACCTCCCCTGGTCACTAATATGGGTTTAAACAGCCACAACTGCAAAATACTTTCCCTAGTAGCAAGTGGCCATAGTTAATTTTTTTTCCATTTTTGCTTTCCCCTTAGATAGGCTTAACAATAGTGTCCTCTACATAAAGAATAAAAGAAGACGAAACAATGTCACACACACACACACACACACACACACACACACACACACCAGAGTCAACATCTAAACAGGGACTGAGTGGGCAGTGACAGTCCCAGGCCTCCCCCTACAGTTTGATTCCCCTCACTTTGTAGAGTGTGAAGAAACAATGCCAGACCCCAGGGAGAGCTGTCAATTTGAAGTCCTATGAAGGCATATAGTGGCTTTGGAAAAGTCCCTTCAATTTATAGGACCTGTAGTTTCCCGATCACTTTGAAACTGTCATGACATATATAAGGGGATTCAGAAAACGTTGCTGTGTGGGCAGT
The DNA here is from genome assembly GCF_000622305.1 of Nannospalax galili. Classification (NCBI taxonomy): domain Eukaryota; kingdom Metazoa; phylum Chordata; class Mammalia; order Rodentia; family Spalacidae; genus Nannospalax; species Nannospalax galili. The sequence goes on along the minus strand of NW_008348685.1, from coordinate 1,532,242 downwards.
GACAGTGGGATATTTGTGGCTAAACCTTCCCAGGTCTCAAGCCTTAGCTTTTGCTTTTTTTATGTAACATTCCTTTCATACTAATGAAGTTAAAATTTGGTGGCACTATGTGTCAAGATGATGCTGTCCTCTCTTCTAAAGTGTTCTACTGTGAAATATTACATGAGTACAATAAAAAGTTTAGTGTGTTATTAAAACTTGAATATCGGGGCTGGAGAGATGGCTCAGCAGTTGAGAGCACTGACTGCTCTTGCAGCGGACCCGGGTTTGATTCTCAGCACCCACATGGGCGGCTATGAATTGTTCTTAACTTCATTTCCAGGGGAATCCAAAACCCGCTTCTGACCTCGGTGGCATTGCACGACACAGGTGCACTCACGTACATGCAGGCAATTCACTCTTACACATAAAATAAAAATAATAAAATATTTTAATTAAAAAAACTTGAATATCTTGCCAGGTGTGGTGGTGCACACCTGTAATCCCAGCACTTGGGGGGGCAGAGGCAGGTGGATCTCTATGAGATTGAGGCCAGCCTATCCAGGACAGCTGGGGCTACAGGGAGACCCTGCCAAAAAAGAAAAAGAGCCCACTTGAACATTTTTGTAGCTATAATTCAGATCAATAAACACCATTGCCAACAAGTATCCCTGAACCCCGTTAACCTGACTCCCTCCTCCCCTTGAAAATAGCCATCATTCTGATATTATGCCCGTCATTTTGCTTACTTCATATTTTTTGCTATCAGAATATGTACATGTCAACATTATGCCTGACTTTGGGCTCTTCTGGAATTAAGTAGCCTGTGCCCCCACGCTTCACTCTGTACAACATCATGTTTGTGACAATCATCAGTCATTCTGATTGTATCCAGCTACTTTTGGAGGAGGTGGTGTTTTTGAGACAGTGTCTCCCTGTAGCTTCACTGGCCTGGAACTTGCTACGCAGACCTGGCTGGCCTCAATTACACAGAGATCTGCCTGCCTCTGCCTCCTCAAAGGCTGGGATTAAAAGTGTACACCACCACCATGCCTGGCTCCCCCGTCCCTTTTTCTGATAGGGTCTTATGGAACCCAGGGTGTACTAGAACTCACTGTGTAGCCAAGGCTAGCTGGGCATTTCTGGTCCTCCTGCCTCCATGTCTGAAGTGTTGGGCTGGTGGCATGTGCCACTGTTTTATTGTTATTTTTATGTGGCGAATATCCAAAGGCTGATATCTCTAATAGTTGATGAACTTCTGGAGTTGTTTCTAATTAAGGCTTATTTAAAATGCATTCGTGGACAATCTTGTTCTTTTCCTTTGCTGTATGTGAGTATATGTTTCTGAAAGGTGTATTTCTAAGAGTGAGATGACTATGTCATGGGTTATGTGTATGTGCAATTGAGGTAGATTCTGATCAGTTTTCCAAACTGATTGTATCAGTTGATACTCCCACAAGTAGAAGTGAGAGTTTCCCTTATTCCAGTTCCTTGCCTTGTTGAAATCATCAGTACTTAAAAAAAAATGTTTCTAGGCCATGTTTCTGAAAGGTGTATTTCTAAGAGTGAGATGACTATGTCATGGGTTATGTGTATGTGCAATTGAGGTAGATTCTGATCAGTTTTCCAAACTGATTGTATCAGTTGATACTCCCACAAGTAGAAGTGAGAGTTTCCCTTATTCCAGTTCCTTGCCTTGTTGAAATCATCAGTACTTAAAAAAAAATGTTTCTAGGCCTAAATAGTAGTGTGTGTGTGTGTGTGTGTGTGTGTGTGTGTGTATGTCAAGTTGACAAGGGGTCATTTGTGTTGGATAGCTTTATTTGTCAACTTGACACACTTGGAAAGAGGGAACCTCAATTGCTTTTTTTTTTTTTTTTGGCTAGGTTTTCTGTCATTTTTAATTAATTTATTCTACTTGCCTTTACATTCTACGTGCAAGCCTGTTATACGTTACAAATATCTTTTCTTCTGTGATTTGCTTTTGAATTTTCCTAACGGTGTCTTCTGATGAGTAGATGTTCTTAATTTTGATGTAGCCAAAGCTCTCAACCTTGTTATTATTCATAATCTGGGCCCTGAGGTGCCCTGGAGCTCGTTACCCTCTCAAGGTTGCGTTGTTTTGCTTCTATTCAGATCTACAGTCTACCTGAAACTGATATTTTGGAAATGAAGCATAAGTTGGAATCAAGTTTCATTGACCCTGCGTGGATAGTCATTGTCCAGCACCCTGTTGCAAAAGCCATTATTACCCTACTACTTAACAGTGCCACTGTGTGCGTGGATTGTCTGCACCTACAGCCCCAGGGCAAAGGCTTCATGGAGGGTGTATATTTGGCAGTATGATATGAAGAAGCGAAAGTACAGGACAGGGTCCAAGCTGACCTGGCACTCTCTCTATAGCCTAGAGTGGCCTTGACCTTAGAGCATACGCCTGCCTCAGTCTCCAGAGCACTGAGACTTAAAGACCCGAGCTCTACACCGCTGTTCCCCACAGTCATTTTGCATCCTGTACACCCCGTGTTTCAGTAGTGCTCCTGGTGCATCATTCTACAGGATGTCTTGGGATGTGTCAGTAAGGTTTTCTCTTTGAGAAAATTCATAAGATTCTTTTCATTTGCTATTAAACTGGAGCACTGATGTCATCATTTCATTGAGTTTTGTTATTTCTTATATTAGGGGATGAAATTAGCACTGCCCCCTTTTACTAAAATAGTTTACCATTCTTGGCAAAAATGTAAAGTGCATATGCTTTTTTAAATAAACATTGAAAAACACAGTTGTGTACAGTGTGGGCTTGGAAATTTTATTGAGACTTCCTGTTCTTTCTCACAGTTTTCTTGACTGTTGGTCCTGTCTATGTTGATTTATCTCTTAGACTCTCTGGTTTGCCTTTGTTTTATGTTTGTATTGCATTTGAAAATGTATGAAATACGACGCTAATGTGGTATTATTTACTCCCCTGAAGAATTTTGCCTTGGCTGCCAGTTGACTTTGGTATCAGCATTCTGGAATCTCCCTAACTTACGCCTAGGGGGAGAATTTCTGGCACACAGCCATCTTCATTAGAGGCTCTAGTCCATAGAACCAGTTTCCCCTCCTTCTGGGCTGCAGCCCTTTGTGTTATCAGTGCAGCGTATGAGTGGTTATTAGATCTGCCTCCTTGGCGGAGCTTGGATTATATCCTTGTCTCCCTAACTTTGAAAACTGTTAAAATCATAGCTCATTTAACCTGCCTCATCAGGTTAGAAACGCTTGTCCTGTGCAGCGGCCACATGTAGCCCTTGGGGTTTTATCTTTTCATGAGCTTTCTTAACGCTTTTTGAGATTGTTCCTTACCATGATGTTAACTCTTCAGAAGCTTTTTTTTTTTTTTTTTTTTTTTTTTTGTGGTTGCTGTTGTTTTTGGTCTTGTGGAGTTTTTAATTATCTGGGCATCTGTGAATCAGTTTAATATCTAGAAGCTAAATCAAGTCATCCTTTCTTAACTGTGAACATCTGGAATTCTTTGAATATCCTGGCAAAGCAGATATTAATATCCTCACTTTACAGGTAAATGGATGAAGCTGCTGGCTTGGAAAGTATCTCTCTTAGTACCTGATGATATCGTCCTATCTTTCCACTTTCTTCGTGTGCTTTGAAAAGGGTTCGAAATTCCACCAAATATGGAGAGCGTGAATTGCTGTTCAGGGGTATTTAGGGATGCTTGCCCAATCTAATGAGTGATGTGCTTGTATCATGTCTTTTCAAAACAAAGTTTTAAGCAGTATTTAATTTTAAGTAATTTAGGTGCTTCTTACCCAGCACATATTGTGTGTCCTGTACTCTAGATAGACTTATTGAGCAGTAAGGGTGTCTTATTCTTCATATTGTTTCCCACATAAAGGAAAAATTCTTTATACTCAGGATTATATTGCTTTTTAAATTGAACTTTGTGATTTTCATATAGTATAATTTGATGATATTTAGAGCAGCTCCCCTTATTGCCACCACCCAATTTAATGCACTCTGTAGGATATACACACACATATACTTTATGCCCTATAGAGTCTAATTTGTGTCCCCAAATATCCTTCAGTGTGGGTCCATCTGCTGGAGCCTGTTTAACCTGCAAGAATACCATGCTTCTCTGCCTTTCCTAGCAGTCATTTGTTTCTTTCTCTCTTTATTTATTTTTTTTGTCTTTTTGAAGCAGGGCCTCCCTGTAGCCTCAGGTGTCCTGGAACTCACTATGTAGACCTGCCTCTGCCTCCTGAGTGCTGGGATTAAAGGCTTGCGCCTCCACGCCCGGCTCCAGCAGTCATTTCTTGCCACAGTTTCCTTAGATGGGGTTGGAGCTTCTTACTTCCTCATGTCTATGCTGGAATTTTTTCTGGTTTGAGTTTGCATGGGACTTGTGCAGACTCTCACTATTACTGTAAGTTCCTATGAGTAACTGGCCAGCTGTTAAAAAAAAGGGGGGGGAGGGGAGAGCAAGCTGAGCGTCGGCGTTCATCTCTCTGCTTCCTGACTGTGGACACAATGTGACCAGTTGTCTCAGTCCTGAAGCCATGACTTTCCTGTCACAATGGACTGGATTCCTTGGAACAGAGAGCAAAAATAAACTGTTCTCCCTTAAAAGAAGTACTAACAACTTAAAAAAATACTGATTTTTTTCAAATTTCATATAACATATATTAAACATACTTAGACTCCCTCCCCTATCTATACCCCTCTTAATTTCCCCTACCCAATTTCATGTACGTATATATGTATATTAAGGCATAGAATCAAATTTGTGTTCCCAAATGCCCTTCAGTATAGCCCCATCCACAGGAGCCTAGTTAATCTGTGTAGTGCCACATCCTTAATGAAAACCGACTCTCCCTTTCCCAGCAGCTGTTGGTTCCCAGTATTTCCTCAGCTGCAGTTGGGACTTCTTACCAACCTCCCCACATCTATGCTGGGATTTTTTCTTGCTTGAGATTATGTGGGTTTTCTGCATGCTAGCACTACTACTGTGAGTTTCCTACCTGGTTATCCACCCTCGTGGCTCTTACAATCTTTCCAGCCCCTCTTCTCCAAAATTCCCTGAGGCTTGGGAGACACAAATTTGATACAGGTGTCCCTCAGGGATAAGCACTCCACAGTTTCTTATCCTCTGTCCTTTGGCCAGTTGTATGGCTTTCTGGGTTACATGTTGGCTACATGAAAAAGCTTTTCTGGTGAGAGTTAAGAGATGTATTAATATTCTTTCCACCCCCCTGGCCACATGTTCTCTGAGACTTAGAAGTAGAGGCTGCATTGTGGATGTGTCACTTGGAGCTAAGCACCTCACAGACACTTGTTTTCTGCATTTGACGAGTTATGGAACTTCCTAATAGCCCTCATCTGTTGTATAAAGAAGCTTCTTTGATGACTGGCAAAAAGTATACTTGTCAGGTTCCTGGTTGTTCTCCAGAACCTTGTCCTGACCAAGTCCCAGGGCAGGAAGATCTATTTACAACTTTTTGATACCACAATCCTGTAAGGGAAACAGGATGAAATACATATATTATCTATGAGAAAATACAGAAAGCTTAATGTACTCACTCAGGGATAAAGAGCTAGTAATAGACAATTTTGAAATGTGTTCTGGGGGTTGTAGATATGACTCAGTAGTTAAAAGCATGTATTGCTCTTGTAGAGGACCCAAGTTCAGTTTTGAACATACTTTGGGCAGCTCATAACTGCCTATAACTCCAGCTCTGGAGGAAAGGGAGGATCCAGCATTCCCTTCAGTCAGGTGGAATTAATATTAATAATATATTTTGTTTAACCTTACATAAAGAATGTCCATTTTAACATATAATCCCTATTCAAATAACTGAGATGTTTTCCCTTTTTTTAATATTTTATTTTATTTTATGTGTGTGTTGCCTGCATGTAGGTAAATGCACCCGTGTCATGCAATGCCTGAGGAGGTCAGAAGAGGCTGTTAGATATCCTGGGACTGGAGTTATGGACAGTTGTGAGCTGCCATGTGGGTGCTGAGATTTCAACTCGAGTCTTCTGCAAGAACAATCAGTGTTCTTAATCACTGAGCCATCTCTCCAGCCCCTATTTCCTGTTTTTTAATTGAGCTTTCTAAATTTCATACATTTCCCTCTCAAATCAGAACCCCTCCCCCACCATGCCTCTCCTATGCCCCCACTGAACCCTATGTACTCTGCCATCTTTTTAAAAAGAAAATATAATCTGTTCTAATGATATTTTTCTCTTCTTGTAAGTACATAATTTATTTTTTACGGTTAATGTGCTAAGAGTACCATTTTCCACTAACAAGAAGTTACCATTTCTATTTGATAAATACTATAATAAGAGAGGCTAGGATGCCTAATTTTGGAGATAATACACTATTTTCAAATGCCTTCAGTAGGACTAGCCAGACTCCAGAACTTGGGTAAATTATACAGCCACATTATGCCTCAGTATATTCACCCTGGCAACTGAGATAAAGTAACCAGGTTTCATTATAACTAAATGAAATAATTTGTATAAATCCTTCATGTGCATGGGAAGCAGTGAGTCCTTAATCAACCATCATTGTCATTGTTCTATTTTAGGCATGATTGGTAAAGAAGGCTGAATTATGTGTGATATTATTATAGATAAGCTTTATTTTCATAGTGCAGAACCAAGAATTGTTTCTTTGGGGACCTTATCTGTAACATGCCGGGAAGCCTTCCTTTCCCTTTCTCTTATTTTCCTTGGGTGGCAATAGAAAATTGAAGTCACAAGAGCGCAGATCTCTACACTGTTGACCAGGGCTTCTGCTTTTGGGGATTTTCATGCTATATTTGCAACTTGGGGTTAACACATTTTGGAAAATGTGATTTGGAAGATCTGGAGGGAAAACAGAGCCTGGAGCATTAGGAAGTTGAGTGGGCTGGTTTATTCTGCCTCTCATTAAACCTTTATTCCCTTCTATCAAAGCAGTCAGCTGAACTTCCTGCTATGCTCCTAGAATGATGGGGTTATTAGCTCTATCATTCATGGTTTAAGCTTCCAGCCATCACAGTAGGCATGATTCTTGTGGTAATGTACATCATCTAGGAGTTAAGTATGCTGAATTGGGGGGGGGCAGGGGAGGAAAGACCTGTTTTTACCCTGCAAACAGAAATATGGGTACCTGTTGAATGGGGTAAGATGGGGCATATTCAGACTTTTGAAACATTCCTATGACCTTAGGCAATGCAAAAGAATTTCAGGGTAGTAGACAGATTTTTAATATGACCTATATTATTTATATCTTATATATTATGTTCCCATTGAATGTGGACTGGATTTGTGATATGTTTCCAACCAATATCACACATACAACAATGTGTCACTCCCTAGGGTTCCTTCCGAGCATGACAAAGGTTGTCAGCTGTGATCATGTTGTGCTTGGTATGTTGTATGAGACCCAAGTTTCTCTCCTTGACGACTGAAGAAGTAAACTTTCTTGAGCCCTACAGCCAAAACTACCCAGACACACCTAACAAATTTAATTCTTCCAACTTGAGTGATGCTTGCAATCCAAATGTCAAAAAACTTCTCCCGGCCACGCATGGTGGTACACACCTGTAATTTCAATACTTGGGAGGTAGGGACAAGAGGATCAGGAGTTCAAGGTCAGCTTCAGGTTCATAACAAGTTTGTACTAGCCTAGGGTAAGAGACCCTGTATCTACAATGATCTGCCTTCTATATTTCTTCAAATCAAGAACTTTTGGAGTCATAAATATTTTTTTTTCCAAGTAAAAAACACTATTTACTAAACAACCTTGGCTTCCTTTAAGATCTTTGAGGCCATGTTTCTTTTTTTTAACTTGTCAGGTGCTTTGGTATTTTTCTGGACTCTTTTACATAGATTTTTTTTTTTGGTCTATCAACACACTAATGCTACATTCTTCATTGGTGTTTGTCTATAAGAATTCTGTTTTTACTTCATTATAATGGTCTTGAACTCTGTAGATTAATTCAAAGCCAATCTATCTACACTATTGAATCTTCCGCTCCAGAAGCCTGATTATTTCTCTATTTATTATTTCCTGTGATCTTCAACATTTACAAATCTGATGTTTGAAACATCTTTATATTATACTCTGTAGATTAATTCAAAGCCAATCTATCTACACTATTGAATCTTCCGCCCCAGAAGCCTGATTATTTCTCTATTTATAGAGATGTTCCTGTGATCTTCAACATTTACAAATCCGATGTTTGAAACATCTTTATATTGCTATTTCCTGAATCTCATAAATTAGCACTATATATGGGAATTGATTATATATCTAAGTTCCTGAGAATTACCTCACATATTCTGGTAGTTTGAGCTTTTAGGGAACTTCCTATGTATGTAATTCATTGGCCAATAAAATATAGTCCTTAAACCAGCTTTGTCTTGTCTTATTTTATTGACTAACACCTTTGGTAAAATAATAGAAAATACAGTGGGAACATTTAACTTGTCTCTTAATTCAAAAGGAATACTTCTAAAGTTTCAATCATTTTATATTTTTATAGACTTTATGTGGTGGTTTCAATGAGAGATGTTCCCTATAATAAGCTCATGTATTTGAACACATGTCCCTAGTTGGTGGGGAGTCTCAAAACTCTCTGGGGAGGTTTCAAAAACTTTAGGAGGTGGATTCTTGCTGGAGGAAGTATACCACTGGGGGTATTGGTTACTTTTCCATTGCTGTGATTAAAATACCACAACCAAGGCAACTTTCAGAAAGCAAAATTATTTGGCTTCCAGTTCCCGAGGGAGACTCCATAACGTGGGGGAGGCCTGGTGACAGGAGGAGCAGAAAGCCAGGTGCTCACATCCTCAGGAAGTCACAGGAGACAAAGTGAACTGGAAATCCTACAAGACTTTAGAACGCTTAAAACCTGCCCCAATGCCATGCTTCCTCCAACATGGCCACACCGCCTAAAGCTTCCATGACCCTCCCCAAATGGTGCCATGAACTGGGGACCAAGCGTTCAAATACTTTGAGGGATGCTCATTCAAACCACCACACTGAGGCTGGGCTTTGAGCGTTTGTTGCTTTGTTCCACATCCAGTTCTCTCTCCTTTGTGTGTGGTGTTGAAAATCCTGTCACTCCTGTCACTCCTTCCCTGCCCTGATGGACTCTCCTTCTAGAGCCATAAACCAAAATGAACTCTTTCATGTGTCACTTTTGGACATGATATTTTATCACAGCAACAAAAAGAGTAACTAATGTACGTTATAAGGAAAAAAAATGTCCTCATTATTTCTTGTTAGGTAAAACAAAAATCCTTTTACTAGGACAATATTATTCAGAATTTATTAAGAATTTTTGTTAAAAAAATAGCCCTTCATTTAGGGAAAATTGTTCCTAGGAATGTTCTCAAGTACTTTTTCTGTGCGCTTTGGAATGATCATGTTTTCCATTTTCTGTCTGTGCATATAATGATTTTTAAAAAATTTTGATATTGAAACAGCCTTGCATTTCTGAGATAAATATTACCTGGATGTAATTTATTTGAAATACTACTATATTTAAGAACTGAATATTTTATTTGGAATTTAATTTCTGTGTTTATAAAGAGGTTGTCTGGTAATTCTCTTTTCTGATTCTGCTCCCTTCTCCTTTTGCGTTAAAATAAAAAGTCCTAGCATGGCAGACTGAAATAGAGTGCGGCTGCCTCTTTTCTCTAACCTTTGAGTTAATTTACATCACATGTAATTTTAATGCTCTTTGAACGTTTGTTAAATCCCTTTTGAAAACTGTGTTTGAAGTCTTCATAAGAGGAAGAATTTCAAAATATAACTGATGGTCATACAAGATGGGAATGATTGAAATTCGTTTTTTGTGCATATTGTATTTCATTTCATTAAAGGTTAAAAAAAAGTCTTTGTAAACCTTTAAAACTACACCTATAACAGGTCCTGATCAACAGAGGGCTTCAGGGATGACTTGTCTGGTGTTTGACATTGAAAAACTGTTCCCTCCATAAAAGTGGGTTTCTGTCATTTGACACCTGTACTCCTGTTGTTCAGGGACCTGACGAAGGAGGAACAAATGCTGGCTGTGTGATTACTGGCCTATTAATCAGTAACCAGACTACTATTTAGTATACGTATGTCAATCTTCCATATGTGTAATAATGACCTTATGAGGACATTTTTTATTATTTGATTTTTATGCAAGGGATAATTAGAAAAGTGAAACAACTCAGTTAACCTGTTTAGTTGACAAAGTGGTGGAAGAAGATGGTGAAGCCTTGAGTATCTACGTCATTCCATTGTGGCTGACACTCCAGAAATACTGCTTTTCCCTTAATCCCTTCCTCAATGCAGTTTTCAACTGAAGAATTATTTGTCCAACCAATTTACCCTCATTAATTTGATTTTTATTAACTCCTCTCGCAACCTCTTTATCAAGAGCTACATTTTATTTTGGCAAAAGGCAAGTCAACAGTCTCCATGTTCTCCTTACCTCTCTCAAAGCCTCCTCCAGGCTTTCTGTGTCTAATATTTTGTATATTTGGCTAGATTTATTAATCTAGTCTCAAAAGATACATGTAATTGAACAAAGGGTATGAATAAAATTTCTCTTTACTCATGTAACTGATCACATGATTGGAAAAATGGCTAATGTTATATTCAGAAGAGCAGAACTACCAGAAAGGTTGATTCATTGTTTCTGTTTCCCAGTAGGTTTCTGTATCAACTCATGTGAGAGACCAGATTAGCTGGGTAGTAAAAGTCACCATCATTGCATCAGAACTTTATGATTGTGAATCCTAGCTTCCTCATTTTTAGTTAAGCTGAAAGGAACTGAGAACATTGACCAGTGTCTATAAGCTGAGGTGTTGTTTGACATAATTCATTCCTTTTTGTTCTGCTTTTTGTTTTGCAACCATAGTTTACATATATTAAAATTCACCTTTTAAAAAGTATAGTGCAGTGGTTTCTCTTATAGTCACAAAATCGCACAACTCTCACCAGTATCTAATTTCAGAATTTTTTTTTAACATCTGAAAAAAAAAAAAAGCCCAACGGATGGAATGTCACTTTTTGAGGCAAAAAAAGAGCTAGCTAGCTAGTATGGCCAGTTGGTGACCTCCAGGTTCAGTGAGGGACACTGTGTGATGATTAGTCTAAGCGTCAACGTGGCACAATCTAGAATCACGTGGGAACAGAGTCTCATTGAAGGATTGTCTAGATCAGGCTGGCCTGTGGGTATGTCTGGGGGAGATTGTCTTGATTAAGTTAACTGATGTGGGAAGACCAGGCCCACCGTGGGTGGCACCATTCCCTGGGTTTGAGTTCCAAACTGTGTAAGAGTGGGGAAGGTAAGCTGCGTAACAAGCATTGTTTCTTTCTCTGCCCCTGACTATGGATGCTACCTGCTCCCTCAAGTTTCTGCCTCTGTGACTTCCCAGCTATGATGAAATATAACCTGGACTTTTGAGGTAAAATAAACTCTTTCTCCCTTAAGTTGTTTTTTTGTCAGGGTATTTTGTCACAGCAATGGAAAGTAAACTAGGCCACCCTGCCTCAAAAAATAAGTCAGAGAACAACAGAAGAAGACATTTGACATCCACCCCTGTCCTCCAAACACACATGCACATGCACCTTTACACACACACACACACACACACACATACACATACACATACACACATACACACATACAAACACACACATACACACATACATACACACACATACACATACATACACACATACAAACACACATACAGATATACACACATACATACACACACATACACATACACACACATATTTTTGGCTCAGTCTCATGAACTTGTTTACCATGCCTGCCTCTTTACAAAATGCACACACACACACACACACACATACACATACACACACACATACACACATACAAACACACATACACACATACACACATACATACACACACATACACACACACACACACATTTTTGGCTCAATCTCATGAACCTGTTTACCATGCCTGCCTCTTTACAAAATAGCCATGCAACACTTACCCCAAAGCAAAGCATGATTCTTGACCAGCCAAGAGGTCTACACACTGCTACAGAGTCAGTGAGGACAAGAGTCAGAGAAACACAGCCATATTTGGGGGAATCAGAATTTCAGAAGGATAAGCCCATTGGAACTTGGAACCTCCTCAGGGCAGATCTATGGTTAGCAAGAATCTTGAACTGGGAACATCAAGTTGATTGCAAGAATAGTATTTAAACCACTGGGGCTGGAGTGGAGAACATGTTGGGGGAAAATGGAGATGGGTCTAGGATACCAGATGATGGATGGCCAGTCTGAGATTATCATTTATTTATTTATGTACTTGTTTGTTTGCTGCAGACAGGTAATGAGAAACGATGGCCTTTCAAATTGCTGGGTTTTCAGGCAATTAGTGTGACAAGATATCTGGATGGAGGGGAGGACTAGAAGATGATGCTGTTGGAAATGGAATACAGATTTATTTTGAAATGATGTAAAATGGAAAAGTGTGTGAAGATGCAGGGAACATTTCATTGGTGAAATCCACAAGTCATGATGACTTAGCACATACATTAAAGTATACGTTAATTCTGCAAGTTATATATGGAGTAATAATAATAAAGGTACTTCCTGACATTGAATACATATTTCTTGTCAGAAGAAAGAGAAACACCATGGAAAATTACTATTGATTAATGTGCAGGGATTTAGTTCCAGTGAGTTATCCAAGGTGGAGAAAAGGTTATGCTAAGTGTGTGAATATATTATCACATTGAATCTATGCGGCGACTCTCTATTACAGATGGAAAAATGGGGCCCAGGGAGATTCAAATTGTATAGCTGGTAAAACATAAAGTGAGGATTCAAGTCTATCCTAGTTATAGAATGTGATCAGTGAATTCTGCTTCTAATCCTGAAAAACTGACAGAATTCTAAAACCACTAATAAATAAAGTTCCAGCATTTAGAGAAATTTGATGAAGGAAAAAGTATTTTGGGGGGTGTGGAGAGCTGTATGTGAAAAAAAAATAGCCCAAACAAAGGCACAGTGAATAAGGGGTCTTGACTTAATGGTACACACCTAAATCCTACTGCACGGGAAGGAGGAACAAACGTTCAAGGCCGGCCTGGGCTGTATAGCAAAACTCTGTCTTTAACCAAAAGTTTGCGAGGAGACGAAGGGCAGGAAAGCGAGACTGAGATTTATGGAGGTGTGCGGCAGAGACGTTGAAGCAATGGGAATATTGCAAGAATACAGAGTGAAGAGAATTATGGGCTTAAAGAAGATGGAGGGGACAAAGGGAAGGAGAGGATCAAGAAGGGGAAGAGGAAGAGTGGTCAGAGAAGTCCTGGATCACAAGGATGGGATCAAAGGGTACCCAGGAAAGGCATGGAGAGCAAAGGCTGAGAAGAGCTGTTGTCCAGGGTGTCTTGTGGGGCTTTTAAAAACCCACTTCCGATAGGATTATATAAACTCCACCTGGGGCTTGAGATGTCAGAAAATGAACAGAAAGAAAAGAGGTGATGTGTATAGGACATTAAATTAAATCACTTTGGCAGTGTTTGGAAGGAAAATAGTAGAATTTAGAGGAACAGGGTACAGAATTTTTTTAAAGTTGGTAGGGTTTTGTGCATGACAGCAGATAAGGAAGAAAGAGAAAACATATAAAAAACGTTGTAAATTAAAGAGTACATTTTAAATGGCGGTATTATCCTATTTGCTAGTGGTTAATAAAGATTTTGACAATATGTTTTAAAGTTGAAAGTCAACATTTACTTTCAAGCAACATTTTGATTCAGAAGTGTTTTGTCCTTGCCAAAATATATGTTGAAATGTAACATTGAGAGGCAATGGGTCTTTCCACAGTTGTTAGTATCAGGAGGGTACCACATTCATGAAGGGATTAATGTAGTTCTCATGTTTGTTATAAAATATCCGGCCTCTTTGTCTGTTCTTCTCTCTGTACCTACTGACCCTCCTGCTGTTCTACCATGCAGCGCAAAACCTTTACTACAAGGAGAGCTTCGTTTTTTCAGAATCATGAGTCAAAATAAACCTCTTTCTTCTGTAAGCTACCTAGTCTCAGGTACTATATTGCAGCAACAAAAAAACAGACCAAGACAAGCTGTGTAAAAGGCTTTTGTCTCCTTTGATAGCCCCGCACAACAGATAATGATACCACTCTCTTTACAGACAGTGAAACTAATACTTCTTGTGGAGACATTGGGTCATTTTCCCCTCCCTCAAATCACACTGGGTGGTCGCTCCTGAGCTTAAGTTTAAGAACAGTTCTTTCTGTGAAGTTTATAGGAAATTGAGTGACAAAATTGGAGTAATATTGCTCTTAAAAATAGCTAACCCTTCTTGTGGATTTACTATATGCTTGACATTTTTCTAAGTACCTATGCATAATAACCCATTTAGTTATCGCAGGCATCGTAGTAGAAAGTAATATTTCTGGTGTGAAAATGGAGACTTAAATTGTTCCATATCTTGTAGTGATACTCGTTATGGTGTGAGAACTGAAATTCAGGTGGAGGGTCCTGCCTTGGGGTTGAACTTTACCTTCAACTTTCTTAATGTTTTGTGGTCCTTTAGGAATTCCCCATTTCTGTATTTCTTTGATTTCCCAGCTACCCACACAGTACTTTTTAGCAATGTGGAAATTGAGGCATGGGTAAGATAATATGAGCAAGAAACTGACTGTGAAGTGATGTCAAGCCTCCTTACTCTTTGAGTAGTGTGCTATTTCTTAGGAGATGATGTGGGGCAATATGTGACCAGAGCAGAGATTAGTGATTTTATAATGCATCTCTGTTTTCTTGCTCACTGTCTGGGCTGACATAGTCAGCCTGTTTGTGTAAACCAGTTCTTCAGCTCTTCTTCAGTAAAATAAAGAGATGATATTTAATGATACTCCCACAGAGCCCTGCCTGAAAATAATACAAGTCACATATGTAGTTTTAGGATTTCTAATAACCATAATAAAAAGTAGAAAGCTAACACAGAAACTTAATTTTGAATATATAAGTTCAACCCCAAATATTCAATATGTAATCATAATCATTTTGGCATGGAATCAATATACAGATGATTTCAATTTCAAAGTCTTTAAATATAGTATGGATTTCATATATTCAACACATCTCAAGTCGGACTAGCCACATTTCAAGTATCCAATACCCACAGCTAGCTAGGTGCTATCCCATTCCACAGCACAGATCTATACTTTCAGATAAGTGGCACACTCTGGCCTGTAGCTAGAAATACCACAGCCAGCAACACAAGGCTAAGATGTTTGCTTCCTGTTTCCTCAGCTTTATCCTCTCCTTTTCCTCCAGCCTCAAGGCATCTGCCTGCCTCACCTAAATAGACTGGGAAATTATGAATGATGGCCCTCTCCTTGCACCAGACCCTCAGCAGTCAGTGCCCCTGAAGCCCACACAACAAGGGCGTCCTCTCCTTTTCCTCCAGCCTCAAGGCATCTGCCTGCCTCACCTAAATAGATTGGGAAATTATGAATGATGGCCCTCTCCTTGCAGCCAGACCCTCAGCAGTCAGTGCCCCTGAAGCCCACACAACAAGGGCATCATCTTTCCAGGCTGACAGCTCTGGGACAATGACGTTTGTGGTAAATTAAGCAGAATACCTTTGAAAAATGAAGTGTGGTCACAATGCAGCCGTCCTGGCAGTTGCCAAAGTCTACTGTGGCCCTTGACAAATGTGATCTCTTTTAGATCTTTCCATGCTATTTGAGTATGGGATCATCTATTATCCTGCATGTTATATATGAGGAAAGAAATAAAATGAAATGGAACGTACATAATCATCGTAATGGCAGATTTAGGAGCAATCATCTGGGCTTTTCCCCTGGTGAGAAGGCATGCTTGTTGAAAACGTCTTTTCTGTGAATATGAACTTTTCTTACAGTTTATAAATACAGGTCAATGTTAGAGAGGCGTGAATAGAATCCACCTTTCATTAGTCAGGCAGACCAACTAAGGGAGCACATATATTTGAAACCCAAACAATATGGAAAATTTGAATAATTATTCCATTCTCATTGATAGAGATCCAAAAAATGCACCAGTCAATTTCTGAGCCTACTGAACAGTGCAGTTGGTTCATGGTTTGTGACCCTTTTTATAGGATAAAACTATAAAAATCAAGAAGGCATTAATAATCAACAAGTAAAAATTAGCATTGTTGAATGCATTTTAAGAAGAAATACAATGTAGAAATTCTTTCTGGTTAGGAATTGGTTTTAGGCACATTGTACCTATTTCGCCCCTTTGCAATGGGAAAAAGTGACATAAATTTGACACTGCGTTACAGATCTGGGAAGAGTTCTGATGATGGCCTTCTGTTCTACAGCCACGAGAAGTGAAGCGTCACTCACATGATCTTACGCATGCTACTAATCAAGCCTTTCTCTAAGAAAGCATGAGCAGAGGCTGGAATGTTTCCTCGCTGAGGAGTTTTCGGCAGCAGCTACAAAGCAGGTGGCACTATCAGGTGAGCCTGGTCCCCTCCCTCCTCAGTCTAACCTCATCTTACCCATGAACACATAGACTCAAGGAAGCAAGCTTTTCTCTATTGTCTTGTTTTCTAGGAACTACTGGGACATATGATTCCCCAGTTGAGATCCCTCTTCCCAGGTGTGGAAGTTGACAACCAAAGTCAGCCACGACAGCTTCCAAACCCTCTGCGTATCCTCGTGCCACTACCTTCTACCTGTGGATGCTTTGGACTCTTGGAAAGTTCTACGGGTTGTAAATAAATCTGTGCTTTGGACCTATTATGAGGCTCTATTCTATCCTTTGCAGGCATGGAGACTTAAGTTCCATGTCTCATTCTCTGAGGCTACTCAGAATAACTCTTGAGCCCCCACGTCGAGACGTCCTGTTGTCTCACATTCTTGCACTACGGTCATTGTATGGTCGTTACTCTGATCTCTTTCCTCACCATCCTCTGGTCACTCTGGAAGTGCAGAAATGTGCTACAGGTGACAGTAATGTCCCCAGATTGGACCATACATCTCATCCTGTTAGAATATGAATTATTTGGAAGGTCTGGAGTGGAGCTCTCCCCAGACGTTGGTATCAGCACTTGGTTATTACGGCTTTTCTCATATATTCATTTGACCTTTGTTGCTTTTTCTGTAATAATTCTTTAAATCATTTACATTTTTCTTGAAAAATTTTACCTTAACAACCTTTATTAGCATAAATAAAAAATACTTGACACAAATAGTAGGCAGCTTTAAAAATGAACACAATGAACACAGAATAAAGTTATTCACTGCTGGTGAAATCCTGTGTTCCCTGCCAATGTCTCCTTTTTAAAAGGGGAGGATCCAGGTGTCAGAGAATTGTTAAAAACATACTAGTATCAAATTAGACTTTATAATAATCACAAGAATGGAAAGGAAAATGATGAAAGAATAATTCTCTCCCTGTGTAACTGTGTCATTTGAAACTGTGCCCACACAAGGCTGACAGACCTGTGCCTCCTGGTGCAGCCCTCCTGACTGCCCCACATCAATCCCACAGGCTGCCAGTCGTGTGTGTGCCATGCTGGGAGACAGTGGCTGGTTAGTTCTGTCAGAAGTTCCTCTCAGTGGTCTGAAGAAGCAGTGGCTTCTTTTCCAACTCAGATGTTTCTCCCTCTAGAGCTAACAGCCTCCTTTCCAAGGTTCCCGAAGTTTCCCTTCTTCCCCCAGCTTTGTTCCTTTCATCCTGTGCTACAAATTCAGATGTTTCCCACATTCATTGTGAGCTCTCTGGTACCTTCTCTAGTACCCTTTGAATCATGTATTTTTCTCCTTGATGATTTCCAGGCTCTTTTTCTGCCTAAAGTGATCTAACAAAATTGGGAAAACCTCACACCCCAAGAAACACATAGACGCAGAAGCCCTATGGATGCATTTATATGTTTGTGGTTGTTTCAGAGTTGTGGAAGGGCCTCTTTGACAAAGTCCCTTTCCTGCATTTGTCATCTGAAGGCTGACCATTTGACATGTGGTTAAGAGCGTTGCTATCTGAGGTCAGACTCCTGGGGTTTGAGTGATGGCTTTGCTGCTTGTCAGCTGGGCATTTCTTAGAAGTTGGTAAGTGCCTCAGTTTGCTCCTCTTTAAAATAGGAATTGCACTAGTGCCCACTTCATATTGAAGAATAGAAAATATGTTTTCTAAGGAAGAACTATAGGAGCAAAATTTGCCTAAACTGTACTTCTGTCTATGTAATGAAAGGAAGTGTTAGACCTATGTGCTATGGTTTCCCTTGTTCTAAAAGTGAAGAACATGCTGGGCATGCATGGGTGCACACCTTTAATCCCAGCACTCAGGAGACAGAGGCAAGTGGATCACTGTGAGATCAAAGCCAGTTTGGTCTACATGGCAAGTTCCTGGCCAGCTTAGGTGACAAGGAGACTCTGTCTAAAAAAAAAAAGCCAAAGAACGAAAATTTGGAACATGTTAATGCTAACAACCTTAAATATTTGTGAAACGGCTCTTACAGAGAATTTGCGAGAAAATTTTGGATCATCACATGAGTTTTAAAGATGAGAATTCTGAGATTCAAAGAGATTAACTGACTTATCCAATAATTATCTAGTTTGTAAGATCTGAAATAGGCCACTTCGCTATTCTTCTCTTAGCTTATTTTGAAGGTAGCAATGTAATGAGGATCCAGGAAATAAATAATTTTAGAAATAAGATAGAAATATGCACTTGAGGACAGTGGTCGCGAAGGCAGTCTCACCCACACTCATCTGTCACCCATATGTTTATAGTGTCTAAAATTGCATTCCAAAGTCATCACCTCTCCAGAAATTTTTATTTTTATTTTCAGCTTTCGATTGTTTCTACAGTCTTTTTCCACTTATGTAAGTGGACCTCAGAGCCCCCTCTGAGTCCTTTCCCTTTCTTGTTCTGACCCCAGGTTTATCCCTTCTATCAGTGCCAGTCTAGATTCTTTCGGCCTTTTATCCCATCTTTTCATCAAATCATATCCATTTTCTCCTTCACTATCTCTACAAATACTTCCCCCTATTTATACTGTTTTTTTTTTAAGTTGGTTTGGTTTGGTTTATTTTGAGACAAGGTATCATCTTGTAGCCCCAGATGACCTGGAACTTGCTGTGTAGATCAGGCTAGCCTTGACCTTTCAGAGATCTGCCTGCCTCTGCCTCCCTAGTGCTGGGATTAAAGGTATACACCATCATGCCTGGCTTTATTTTTTATTTATGTGTGTCTGTATGTATTTGTGTATGTGTGCGGGGGGGGGGCATGCCCATGGACTCTAGAACAGTGTGCTGCATACCCTGAAGCTAGAGTTATAGGCAGTTGTGAGCCACCTGACATGGGTGCTGGGAACTGAACTCTGGCCCTATGAAAGTGCAGCATGCACTCCTAACTGCCAAGCCATCTCTTCAGTCTCTCATTCCTAATCTTGATTTACTTCCTACGGTCCTCTTCATTCTTTTCATGTCTCCTTTCACCTGTCCCCTCATCATATACTCAGTTTTCTACCCTGCAACTGACAGGCTTCTTCTAAGATGTACCAAGGCCATGTCACTGTATTGCCAGAAGAACGAACCCAAACACTTACCATGTTAGGCTCAACTCCTTTTGGTTCACACCCATCTTTTAGCCTTACATACAACATGGTCCCAGTCCTCATATGCACCTTGTACTCTAGCCATTCTGCGAAGCAGGCTCTCTGCCCACTTTCTCTTAATCTCCCTGGATTCTTAAGGAGGCAGTATTATCTCATTTATCCAGAAGGTGGTGTGGTGCCAGGGCCATGGAATAACACCATGTGGGTTTAATCCCAGCTTGCGCTACGTGCGGTGGGATTTAGTTGCTTTCCTGTGACTAAATCTCATGGTTCTGCAACTTGACCATGTTTTGGAAGTGGACAGGATCATGGTGTTTGGGTTTAACCTCTAGAGATTATGACTGAATAGAATTATATAAATACCCCAAGTAGTCTGGGGTGAAGCCAAAGTCGAGAACTTTTACTATCCTTTCATTAAAATAAGTATAATAGTATGTACCTTCCAGGATTATTTATTGATTTACTGAACTAATTCATATAAAGGTCTTAGTACATTGTACATAATCTAGCACATTGTACATAACCTAGTACAGAGTACATCTAGCACATTGTATATAATCAATAAAAGTGACTTAAAATTTATTTGAAAAAAATGACTTTTATTATTATTGACCTTTTAATTGGGAAATAGATTGCACATAGAAATGCTGTGAGGCATAAATATGTAGCCTAAGTAATTATTATAAGCCAGTACTTACCTCCCCCAAAAGCCTATGTGTTTGAAGCTCATCTCGTGGTGCTGTTTGGGGAGACTGTGGATAGAGAGCTGGGGATGTACCAGAAGTGGATTGCTGGGGGCCGGCCTGGAGGCTGCATAGCCTAATGCTGCTTCAGGTTTGCTCTTGACGGCTTCCTTGTCTGCTGAGATAGGCAGCAGGCCCCATCCCCAGCTGGAGAACTATTGGCCACTGATGACTGCTGGGTGAGGGAGAGCAGAACTGATTTAAAGGAGGGACTCTAGATACACTGACCAGACTCCAGTGGATGAACTTGCACTGAGGGACATGTGGGTGCAAATGCTTGACGGATAGGGCTTAATAAATATGACAGTGCATGAAATTTGGTGGGAGGGGCTATGTGGGAGCATGGAGGGAGTCTAAATTTGTTTAAGAGCTATTATATGAAATGTACAAAAACCCAATAAAATTATTTTTAAAAATCTTTATTCTAAAATAGTACACTTGACAAATTTTGTTACAGTTAAAAGTTTGAGTTCTGTTTAAAATATATTTATCTATTGTAAGGTATGGAATATGTTTTCCTATGCTGTGTTCTAGAAATTTTATTGATTGTACTTTCTCATCCAGATCACATATGATTATATTACAAGGTAGCTTCATGTTTTAATTTCTTTTTACACAAACATCCTGTTGACTCAGCACCAATGACTGAAAATTTTCTGGAGTACAAACTTAATTTTAAGAAGTCAAATATTTTAAGTACAGGTATGTTTCAGAATTCTTCTTTATATTTGTCTACCATACTGTTTTAATATTGAAGTCTTTTTGAGAGTTTTTTTTTCATTTTTCCTATGGTGCTGGTGGTTGAACAGGGGGCCTTGCATATGCTAAGAAAGTGCTCTAAGTTTTTAAACATATTATTTATTTTTATTTTATGTGTAGGGGTGTATTGCCTGTATATGTGTAAGTGCACCTGTGTTGTGCAATGCCTGTGGAGGGCAGAGGAGGGTGTCAGATCCACTGGAACTGGAGTTGCAGATAGTTGTCAGTTGCCATGTGGGTGCTGGGAATCAAACCCAGGTCCTCTGCAAGAGCAGTCAGTGCTCTTAGCTGCTGAGCCAGTTCTCCAACCCTCTCTACACTGACTTTTATTCTTGTCTGTTTACTTTCTTTTTGAGAGAGAAGCTCACTGAGTTGACTAGACAGGCCTTGAACTCTCTATGTACCCAAACCTAACCTCAAACCCCAAATCCTCTTGTCCCAGGCTCCTGAGTACGGGGATTACAGATACATACAACACATCCAGGTTCTCTGGTTCTTACCTTGTCCTGCTTTCTTTTTCTCTGATTATCTTTATTGTGTGACAAATCCTTAATTTGAAACAGTGAGAGCTAGCTTGATGCTATGTTCTTACAGAAAGAAACAATTTGCTTCCACCAGACACTGAAAGCAGCAGTTTTCTGGGAGCTCCTTTAGAGTCTGGTTTTTGAGCGCTATGTTTTCTGGTTGGCCAAATTACTCAGTAATCACAAAGGCTAAGATGTGGCTGTGTGGTATTTACTTCACCACTACTTTTAGCACACGTTTTAGGAGTCTTAAAATTCATAACAAAGAGAACTCACCAAAAGGCCAACAAACTCGGTAGACATTGTGCTGTGCTTCTTCCTCATCCCCCTGAAGGCTGTCAAAAATGGTTCACTTTTATATAGCTATTCCAGTTTTGAAAATTCCCTAAAGTTAAAGGGAGCTCTAAATGTCTGACTTGTATCTGGGTTTCCTTTCCCAGGATTAGGGCCAGTGAGTTTCCATGACATTGCTAATTATCTATCTGACACATAAATAAGCCCTGATGTACTTTGTCCATCAGCACCAATACCAGAGTAACTGTCCCAATGACAAATGAAGTTAAAGACGCCTAATTTCTTTTCTATAAATGGATGATGTTTCCTTCTTGGACACTGGCTTACTGAAGCCCCCTCAACACCTGGAATCCCTACCGCATCTTTACTGTTCTTTCTTTTACAATCCAGTTGAAGAATTTCAATGGGCAGCACAGGAAGTGAAGAATGGTAACCCAAAGATGGTCAACACTGGTGCAAGCAACAACTGTCACCAAATAGCTGATCACTTCTTCCTCCCCAATGTGTCATTCACTGGGGTTAGGTTCCTGGACAGAGCACATAAACCTACCTTCATTTCTCCCTGGTGTAAAATACAAGGAGAGAGAGTGAGAGTGAGAGTGAGAGAGAGAGAGAGAGAGAGAGAGAGAGAGAGTTGACTATTTCTAACTCAAAGTTGTTAGCACCACAGCTTTTGCTAAGAACAAAAATATGTCTGTAGAAGTTAGTTTAAGAAGGTGGCTTGGAAGTGAGAGAGAGAGAGTCTAATCTACAGCTGAAGATATGACCACAGATTTGCTAATGTTCATTTTGGAATGTTCACTTTGCAGTGATTTTAGGAGTTGCAGACCTCAGCGATGTCACCCAGCAGATGGTATCTATTGATTCTCCTGGAGAGGGACAAGCTGCGTGTCCTTGCTTCAGAATGAGAGCCTTCATGACTGTGTTGGAAGATGATATATAGGGTTCGGCTCTTAGGGTTGTCGTCAGTGCTAGGCAAGGCAATCTTTTCTGTTCAGTTGAAGATGCGCAAGTAAACTTTATTTGTTGAATAAATAAATATCAAAGTTTTGTCAGAGAAACAGATATTATTGTAGCAATTCAAAGTGCTGTAATGAAGGAGCAAAATGTCATGACAGAATGGGGACTGGAAAGATGGACTGTGGCTGAGTCAGATTAAGAATAAGTCTTTAAGGCGTGTGCTTCAGTTACATGGCTGGCCTGACTTAGCATGCTGTCAGAGTGAGAGACATTGGTCTGATGGGTGACCTTTCAGTTCATTGTTTTCATGTGTCAATAAGATTGTTCTTACTTTAAGTGAAATCTGAATTTTTGTATCTTACTCTCTCTACAACGAACACGGTTTGATGCATTTGATCAGGCATGTGGAATTTTTCCCCTTAGGACACAGTCTTATTTTCTTATTTATGAAGACAGAGGAATGAACACTGTAAAGTTAATTTTTACCATGAGAGACATGCTCAGTGAATTTACTGAATCACAAACATTGGTATGTGGGTCATAATACTAGAAAACGGACATTGTAGGCATACCGAACCTGCAGCTCATAGACCACATGTGCTCCAGAAGAACTGTGAATGTGTCCCAACACAAAATCATTGTAAAACATGTGGCCCAGGATGACCTTGAACTTCTGATCCCTCTGCTTCTACCTCTCAAGTGCTAGCATTACGGGCATGCAACACCACACCCAGTTTTATGTGGTGCTGGGGATGGAATCCAGGACTTCGTGTATGCTCCAAAAGTACCAACTGAGCTATACCCCCAGGCCACCTTATGAAATTTTTTTCCTGTGATTTTGTTTCTTTTGTCATTCAATTGTGCAGTATCCTGTCCCAATGTCGAAAGGTTAGACACACATGGTAGAGACATGATACATGCCTTTGCATTCACTGGCACTTATCGATCCTCACAAAGCTTTCTGTAATTTTGAAGGACTTCACTGCTCTTTCCTGCCTAGAAAAGGCTATTGATTAAACTGCAACACGAACACAAGAATAAAGGATGAAATGAATACATAAAAAGAACGATAATTATTTCTGGACCATTTACAGGATAGTTTCTAGGACACAAGCTGAGCCTTGAAGGGTGGATTCAGTTTTCCCAATGCAGAAGGAAAGCAGGTCATTTAATACAGAGGGAACATTGCTATCCTGTCCCCATGGTCTCTCCACACTTGCTCTAAATGTCCTGGCTTTTTGAGTTCTTCAACTGTAACTTATAGTCATGCTTAGGGTCTCAGTGAGGGATTGTTCATCCATCCTCACAGCCTGTTTTACAGAGACAGGCACACCTTGCCTCCCTAGTTCCTGTCTGTTGGAAAAGCAGGGCCATCTGTTTTTACATTACCCTGTGAACAACACTCAGACCAATGTCTTTTTATTTTCCTTTGACATACTTAAGTCTTCCTCTAACTGAGAGTTTCCTTCCTTTTTGTACCATGATAAGTACCATTGTCTTCTCCCCTCCCTTTCTGTTTGGCGATGGATGGTCTGTTTTCTTCTAAGAAAGCTTGCACCGTGGTGCTGATTTCTGAGTTATTGTGCTACAAATCTCTCCTGCCATCCATATGTAATCATCTGCTTATTAAGGTTAAGTGAGTTCAACTGATAGTATAAAAACTTGATTAATGTGAACATATGGGTAACACTTCTGGTTAATTGAATTTTCAGGTTAACTGAGAGTTAAGTGGGAGATTTAATAAAGCTACCAAAGCTCTTATCTTTATCTGTTTTATGACACTTGGCCTAGTCTACCTCACTTGGGCACATTGAGGTTCATGTCTTAACTTCCTTAATAGACTAAACCCTCTCAGGATAGAGCTTGTCCATGTATTTGTCTGTAATTGTGTGGCCCAGAAGATCATATTTTATTTTATTCCTTTATGTATGTGTATGCATGTGTATATGATGTGTGTGTACTGTGTATGTATGTGCTCACGTTCATGTATGTGAGTCTGCCTGAGAGTGTTGGTGCATGTGTGCAGATGTGTTCAAGTCAGAAGGACCACCCTAGTGTCTTGCTTGAGACAGGGTCTCTCTTGTTCACGCTGCATATTTGAGGCTAGCTGGCCTGTGGGCTTCTGCCAGTTTGCCTGTCTATGCAACCCGTCTTGCCATAGGCACACAAGATTATAGATGCAGATTACCCCATCCATCTTGCCTGGTGTGGTGATTTGAATGAAAATGTCCCTCCATAGGCTTGAGTACTTCATCGCTTGGTCCCTAGTTGGTATCACTGTTTGGGAAGGTTATGGTGAGGCACAGCATGGGGGTGGGCTTTGAAGGTTTGTGGCCTCATCCAACATCTAGTTTGCTCTTTCTGCTTGTGATTACAAAGGCGAACTCTCAGCTCCTACCACAGTTCCTCCTGCTGGCTGCCATGCCTCCCACGATGGAAACTTACAACTATGCAACTGTAAGGCCAAATAAACTCTTCTATTAGTTGCCTTTGATCGTGTTGTTTTATTACAGCAATATAAAAGGCATTATTGTACCTGGGTTCCGGGATTCTGCTCTCTGGCGCTCACTGCTTGCATGGCAAGTGTCGAACCACACAAACCAAACAGATCTTTCTGTTTGTTTGGTTGGTTTTTGAGACAGGGTCTCCCTGTAGCCTTAGCTGGCCTGGAACTTTTTATGTATTCCAGGCTGCCTCAATCTCACAGAGATCCACCTGCCTCTGCCTCCCAAGTGCCTTGATTGAACGGTGCACCACCACCCCAGTCCCTTAATCCTATTTTAAAGGCTTATAGCAGTCACAACTACCATCTTCTTCCTTACCATCACCATCGTATCCTCTCCATCCTCCTTCTCTGAGTCTTTCTTCTTTTCCTCCTTCATCTTCATTGACTCATAATCACATTGACTTGATATCCAAACAGCAAGAGTTTTTAATATTGCTTCTGCCATTTGCCAGGCCTGTGGTTTGGACAGGTTGTCTAACCTCTTAGTGCCTCATTTTCCTGATCCATGCAATGGAAACATGATAATAATGAGAATCAATTCAATCAACATTTTCGAGTTGCTTGGCAAGAAGGCACTTTACCAAGTGTTCTCCCTGTGGATTCTCATGTGACCTCAAAGGAAGATGTCCAGGATCCCATTTTGCACATGAAGAGGGCAGAATACACAGGAATTAGGTAACATACTCGGGATCATGCCACTTGTAAGTGATGGAGCCAGGTCTGACTCAACTCCCTTCACTTCTAGCACTCTTTTACACTTTTCTAAAATCATTTTTTTAAAAAAATATTTTATTTATTATTTTTATTTTATGTGTATGTGTGTATTGCCTGCATGTAGGTAAGTGCACCAGTGTCGCGCAATGCCCGCAGAAGACAGAAGAGGCTGTCGGAGCCCCTGGGACTGGTGTTATGGACAGCTGTTAACTGCCATGTGGGTGCTGGGATTTGAACCCGGGTCTTCTGCAAGAACAACCAGTGTTCTTAACTGCTGAGCCATCTCTCCAGCCCCTAAAATCATATTTTTAAACCTCAAAAAGTTATACTGTTTGGTCTTTCCACATGGGGATAAAACAGTTCCAATAGTATGCATCTAGCACTGTAGGCTGGGATGATATTGAACATTGTAACGGAGGAAGCCAGGAGGACAAAGACTTCACGATGACCTCTGACCTGTGCTTCCAAGAGAGTCACAGTGGTAGGAAAGGACCACCGTGAATCACCCATTAACTCTTCAACCTAAGCACATCATTTCTACCTGCTAAAGCCAGTCACATGGCCACATCTAACCTCCAAAAGGGTATGAAAATACAGTCCTAGAACTCAAGTAGACAGAAACTCATCAAAGAACTGTGGAGATGAACAGCAGGTCCCAATCTTAGTCAAAGAATTATTGGCAGCTGATTATTGCTGGGTGAGGAAGAGCTGATCTTCTTAAAGGAAGGGATTCTAGATAGGCTGACTAGACCTCACTGGATGAACTTGTACTGAGGGAAGTCTGGGGCACTAACTTGACATGATAGACCTTAACAAATGACAGAATGCATGAACTCCAGTGGGGGTGCTATGGGAGGGTGCCAGTGGGGAGCGGGTATAGCGATGATTAAGATGTTCTGGACGAAATACACAAAAATTCAATAAAAATTACGAAAGTAAAAGAAAATACAGCCCTCACTTGATTTAGAGACAGAGAGCTAAAAGTAAAGAATCCAAAAATATTATTAGCTACCAAACCGAAGTATTCAAAAATTAGCAAGCTAATTCTGGACACTTAGTGTTATATGGGTAGGTGCACAAAGTTTGAGGAAATTAAATCTTTCATAGCACTGCTTCTTAACCTTGGCATTACTCATTTATTGGTCTAGACAGTTGTTTGCTGTGGGGTGCTGGCCTCTGCATTTTCGGACAGTCAGCAGCTCCCCCAATGTCATTAGACACCAGCAGCATCTTTCCAGCCCAGAGAGAGAAGCCAAAAACCTCCAAAGTCATTGTTCAATGTTCCCTGGGATACAAAATCACACACCTTCCCCCAGCCCAGTTGAGAGCTACCACTGTTTAATTACCTGAGGCCTGCTGATTTGGGGGTGAGGAGCATTCTGATTGTACCACGATTGCCCCCTTGTATCGTGAGGTACTTGTCACTTGCATAAAATCATAGGTTTCTAGGGAGCACAAGAATCTACATCCCCGAATCTCTGTCAAAAACTCTTTTTGCTTTACTCTGTTTCCAACACCACGTCTTTTTCAAAAGGTTTTCTATAGTGACTTTATATTCTGCAAAGTTCTTCAGTGAGTTTTACCTCAAATTGCCAGCCCCTGTAATTTTCAGCCCATTTATTTTTTCTTGGTCTTCTGTGGAAGTAGGGAACAGCTGGTCATCATGTTCTGTGTAATAACTTTTCATATATTTGAAGACTGTTATTAAACCATCCTCAGGCTACTTTTTGCTGGGTAATTGTTATGCTCAGCCATGCACTAGGAATTGCACAAAGCCTAGGAGAAGACAGAGTCTCCAGACTAATGTTTGTGTATTAAAACGGAAGGAAAACAGCATCAACTGAGAAATAAGGCCAAAATCTAAGACCACACAGTTCAGTTTTTGGACTTTTTTTTCTTTTTTCTTTGTTTATTGTAACTGACCTGGAAATTTCAATTTATAACTGTGGAAATCAAATGCCCTAATTAAAGTTTTATAGTACTTTTAATCTTAATTGTATTTTAATGGCAATCCAAAGAAAACAGTACACCGAGGCTCTGCTTGTCACATCTCGGCATATGATCACACATAATTCAATTAGCTGCACTAGCATTGATGAGAGGCTGTGGCTTAAAACGAGACCTTCCCACAATAATATACAGCCCTGACAGTCACTGATAAAAACTGCTCTGCAGCCCATGCTGTGCATCAGCTGAACTAGATGCTAATAGATTTACAAGAATTATCTCTTTTAATCTCATTAACTCCAAGAAGTAGTTGCCCTATTAGCCCCTCTTTATAGGATTAGAAACTGCAGATCAGAGAGGTTAAGTAATGTGTCCACACTTACAGAGATTGAAAGTAGTAGAACTGAAGCTGAAAATCAGGCAGTTTGACTCTAGAGCTTGTAGAAGTAAATAGGCCCTGGGAAGCAAGAGCCTGTCTTTTTAATTTTTTTTATACTTGCGGTCTATCTCCTAGTCAGTTCTCAGAAATAATGAATGAATGAATAAGCAAATACTGAAAGGCGGGCCAGACACATTGGTCACACAGACTGTGGTTGAGAACATCAAATGAGCGTTATTTGCTTGGCATTACTCTCCAAATTTGGTCAACCCTATCCTATCGCGGCAGATACATTATTCAGGATTCCTTATTAATCTGTGTGTGTCTCTGCCCATGTGCTGATCTCATTGTATCATGATGTTCTGTTTCCAAGCCTGTGTCTTCTGATAGAACCACTTCTGTCCCCCGAAGGACATCTTCTGTTGTCTCCAGACATTTTTGGTTGCCCCACTCTGAGGTGCTCCTGGCTTCCTGTGGAAGAAACCAAGGGTCTATTAGCTACTGGTTCTTTATTGCATCACAGACCCTCACAGCAATAACCATGGCCAAAATTATCCATGAGGCCAGGGCAGAGTACCCCTATTGTTTGTGGTAAGATCCTTGTGTTAGGATCATCTCTACCTTAATTCCATGCACAGTGTATGACATATCACTGGAACTCGACTTCCATGTCCCATACATGAGGCATAGAGAGTGAATAAAAGCATGAATGGATGATGGAGCAAATGAAGTCCAATAGACTGGGTTTCCTCTCGAGAGAGAGCCAGTTACAGCCCAGGCACTAGAAGTAATATGGAGCCATAACAGAGCAGGAGATTTAGAGACAGTGAGTCCAGATTTAGTTTGCAGGAAGATGACATAAGGGGATAGTAGTGGCATATTCTGACGTCTATATCACTCTCATTTCCCACTCTAGTTTCTTTTATTTCCTAGCCCTTCCATGTTTTGCATGTGGCAGCTAGAATAGTCTATGATTCCTACCCTCAAGGAAGAGGAAAGGGCAACTGAATCAAAAGAAAATAAAATTTATGTCTTTGGAGTCTCCAAAGACAAGATTCAAACATTAGATGAAAAGACTTTGAAAAATGGTCGGTTGTGTCCTGTTTCCCTACCCAGAGAATAGATCAAATATTATTCACCTAGAGGGGAAAATAGAGTTGGTCCTGGCTTAGCCACAGGGAAGGTGCCTCAGACTGTTTTCTTCTTCTGAGTTTTGGGCTGGAGGGAGAGTGTCCCAGAGGGATGGGAGGAACTCGAGAACATGAATGTGCTTCCTCCATCTCAGGGTTACCCTCAGATAATTGGCTAATCCCAGCACCCTGTACTCAGGATGACAGAGGAATGATAGAGCGGGAGTGTCTGCATGGAGTATTCATGTGAAGCCAACAACCTTCCCAGTCCTCAGCACGGCACAAGTGTAGCCTTGTGGCTTCTTGTGCCAAATCCCGGAGCCAGATCTGCAGAGGTCCTAGGATTAGGGACAGGGCGATGCCACAGAGACCTCAGCAAAACTGGAAACCTCTGTTGT
The DNA here is from genome assembly GCF_000622305.1 of Nannospalax galili. Classification (NCBI taxonomy): domain Eukaryota; kingdom Metazoa; phylum Chordata; class Mammalia; order Rodentia; family Spalacidae; genus Nannospalax; species Nannospalax galili. Next base: position 1,502,297 of record NW_008348685.1, on the reverse strand, counting down.
GGCAGGAAGTGTTCATAGTTCCATTTAGTGCTCAGGGAAAAGGCAGTGAGGGTGCGGCTTCTGTCACACATTAGGAAAGTGTAGATTAGAAATTTGACAAAAGCTGTATTTCTTGTGCTCTTGACCTTGGGATCTATCATTTGTGTTCATCACTACTTGTGAGATGGGTAGCAACAAGTCAGCCACAAATCTGAAACTAAGGTCAGGCTCACATCCTGAGAAGAGCAAAATAAAGCTCTAGTACTTGGGGCTATATATTATGGAACTTATTCAGCACGTGAGTTCCTGGGCATGAAGCAGGTTTCCTGCCACCAGAGCTGTACTATAAGAGGCAGACAGAGGGTCTGCAAAGTAAAGAGGCTTTTTAGTTACCCAGCTCGGGGTCTGACTTAATGAGCTATCTCTGAAATCTGATGTGCTCTGAGAACTGGGTGGAAATTTCTTAAAAACTTTTCTTCTAGGTCAGCACTAGTTGTCCTGAATGGCGGGGCTAGGGGTGTGAGAGGGTCACATGACCTCAGTCCTGGGGAAGAGGTACATGCTTAAGAATAGTTGTCTAAATGTACCATTCTGTGATACAGTGTTTTCTAAAAAGTGAATTGTGAAATAAAAATAGTGTCCACAGTAGTCTGATTAAATTGAAGCAAATTAGATCCTTTCAATCTAATCACCTTGTCATTCAAATATTAATTTTTGCTGTCAAGAACTTTTGCTAGGGCTGGGGAGATGGCTCAGTGGTTAAAGTGCTTGCCTTATAAGTTGAAGACTGCATACAAGTGTGCCCATACACACAAAAGCATACACACACACACAAATGTACTACACACATACATGCACACATACACAAACATGAAAGAAAAAAAGAAATTTTGCTCCTTTTTTTCCAGAAATTCTCAGAAGAAAGACTGCTGTAAAGTATTTCTGGAATCCCTGTGGAGTGATCTAATTAAAACGCCATTTTTCTCTCTATGAAGATTTTTGTTTTGTTTTAGTCTGTATAAGATTGCATTGCAATGTGATTGGGCCCCTGGAATTTTAGAGGAATTTCTTCAAGGGTTCATAAAAGTTGTATTATCAAAATCTAAGTTTCCTAGTGTCCACTGCTCTACTGAAACACCAGGAAATAAAAATTGGTAAAAGGAAGTGAATTTATTCAAGCTTGGCTTTGAGGAAATGGGGAGGGCTTTTCTGCCTCGAACCTCCATTTTAGCAGAGGGTTAGATGTTAACTTTTATGGGGTACAACAGGTGACACAGATGAGTGTCGGGAGAACCTGTTCTGGGTGAAGTCGTCCCCTTCAAGGGTTATTTTTCTTTCTCCCATTTTCTTTCTTGAAGGTTTAACTTGCCCTAGCTCTCTTCTGAGTCAGTGCCTGTCTTTCCAGACAAACACTTGCTTTTCTGCAAGTCATTTCATGTTAACCATGCTCTCCTCGCACCGATAAGCCAAAACCACCTCAAACTGTAAGGCAGAATGACTCCTTCACTGATTAGGTTGTTTACATCAGGCGTTTTGTCACTGCGATGCAAGTCTGACTAACACTATGGTATGGCTATTAGGCTTCCACAGGTAAAGGTTTGCTGCTAACATTGAATGTCAACATGCAGAAGTTGAGGCCTAATGAAAGTTAAATATAAAATTACGACATAATCCAGCAATTCTATTTCTGGGTAGAATTGCAAGCAGGGACATGATACCCAGACACCCAGATTTCTAGCAGCTCTGTTCCCACTAAAATGTGGGAACAGTAAAGAACATCTACTGGTGAATGGAGAAAAAGTGTGCTGTTCACATGCAGCAGAACACTGGGCAAGGAATAAAGCTTGACACACACTGCAACATAGACGGAGCTTGGAAACCTGTCAAGTGAATGAAGACAGACACAAGTGTTGTATGGTTCTACTCTTAAGAGCCAACAAGAAGAATGTTCATGGATGCAGAAAGTGGAAATTACCATGGGAGAGGAAAGGGTTCAATATGCTGCTCTTGTTTAATGAGAGCGGACTCTTTGGCATGGTGTCTTAGTTACTTATCTTCTTCCTGTGATAAAATACACTGTCAAAAGCAACTTAAGGAAGAAAGCATCTATTAGGTTCACTGTTATGGGGAGCAGTCCATTATTGCAGGGAAATCCTCATGGCAGGAGCTTGAGGTGTCTGGTCACATTGTGTCATCAGTCAAGGATCAGAAAAAGATTAATGCTCAGATAGCATCCTCCTTCCCATGTGGTCCAGGAGCCAAGTGCAGGGATAGTGCCACCCGCTTTGGGGGGAAGTCTTCCCATCTCAGTTAAGCTAATCACGATAACCCCTCACAGGTATACCCAGAGGCTAGCTTATTTTATTTTTAATAATGTTTATGAGTATGTGTGTCTGTGGATATGTGCACATGAGTGCAACTACCTGTGGAGGTTAGAGGGGCTGCATGGCCCTGGAGCTGAAGTTATAGGTACTTGTGAGTCACCTGACATGGCAGCTGGGAACTAAACTCAGGTCCTCTGGAAGAGCAATATGCAGTCTTAACCACTGAGCCATCTCTCCAGCCCCAGGGCTATCTTATTTAAATAATGCCTCACATATGTACCTGGAAGCTTGTCTCCTAGGTGATCACAGACCTTCTCAAGATGACAGTCAACAATGACCATTACAGATGGAGAAAAAGTTCTAGAATGGATCTTGGTGGTGGTCCCAGGATATTGCAGATATGCTGAAAGAGTTGATTTGCACACGGAGAATGGTTAAAGTTACAAGTGTGATTTCTTAAAAATTTGTAGGATTTTATTTGTTAGATTAGATGTGTGAAGAAGAGAGTAGGTCAAGATGGAACAGAAAACAGCAGGTGAGGATGTAGTCACAGGATGCTACTGTTGAACAGAACTTTGGAGTATAACTAACTCAAAAAGAAGTTTCCTCTTGCAGGGTTGGGAATGAGCTAGCCTGGCTTTGTAGTGGCAAACTGGATTTGAGGAGGTCTGGGATCAAGCCCAACAGCACTACCGGCTCCCCAAAACACATCCTTGAGCCACATCTCTGAAATCTCTGAATCTACAAACTTGTTGGTTAATTTTCCTGGTTTTTGGTCTGAATCTGAATTTACTCCTGGTGATTTGGGTAGACGAATTATTGGCTTGGTGAAGGAGCTTTTCTGAGTTTCGGCTAACACTGCTGATGACTCTCCTCTGCTTGGTGTATAAAAGCTCGTTCCAACTCTTCATGGAGTTTTCTATGAAGATGTCTTCATTGAGAATACCTAGCTGGATTCACTTTGCTTCATGATATGTTTGAATTCTGTTTTGTGGCTGGAGGCAGCCAGCTCCAGTGAATAATCCAGGAGGCCTGGTGTTTACTTGAGACTCAGTCTTGAACTTACTGTTCTACATACATTTACTAGTAAGGTGACTTCTTGGGACTATATATGTTTTAAGATCAATGATAGTAACTGCCACTATTTCTTTTCTTTATATTATTGATTTTTTTTGAGGATCAAATTGCGAGGAATAATTGTCTCTACTTCAGTGGGCTTGCTACAAAATGGTTGAGCTAGTAGTGACATCTGCTCGGTGTTTTCTTACCAGAGTGTGGCTCCCAAAGCCGTAGGGCTCTATCTATATGAGAAGAGATATAGAGTCAGGTACACTGGCTTCTAGGTCTGGTTTAGCCACCATTTTACTTATCCATGTTGAGAAAGTGACTTGCTGCCTCCTCCCTCTCTCCCTAACTGCCTTCCTTATCTGTGAAGGGCATCAAATGAGATCATACTTTTTCTTGTCAGTTCTGATAGCTGATGACTTTTTTTTTGTACATTGAGTGCTGAGCTGTGTGACTTGCATATGTTATGAAATTAATGAATGTTTATTGAGTTGAATTTGGTTAATCATTATTTATTTTTAGTCAAGTGTCATTGACTCAGGACATCATTTAGTTTCTTGGAAAGAGGACTAGTTCCTTTCAGTGTTATTCTAGAGGATATGACTGTGATCATATATATTCTGTGACTCTAAGAATGGTCATTAAGAATTATGTCAGTAACAATAAGCATCCATTACATGTTTATTGTGTTTCAAACACATATTAGGTATTTTTAGATTAAAACAACTTTATGAGAAAGGTACAAATGTTAGCCCTATTTTATAGCTGAGGAAATTTACATGTTAAATAACTGAATATATTCATAACAGACCTGAGTGTCACAGCTAGTAGATGGTATAATTAGAAGTTCACTTTACCTCCAAGCATGATTGCCAGATTAAGTAATTAAAAATATAGGACAACAAATTAAATTGGAATCTTACATAAACAATATGTAATTACTATAAGCATGTCCTATGCCCAATGCCCTCTGACATGGCCACCTCAAACCATAGGTAATAGACTTTTCTAACCCTTAGCCTGTAGATTCAGCAGACAAACTTGGTTTATCTAAAGAAAACCACATTTGAACAAGACTCCTGGTTCCTATGGTATACTTAGTATTCTATTCTATAGGACTAGAAATCACAGCAAATTTAGCATTAAGTGGCAAAAAAAGATATAAAATGAGAGGGTTCCTGGGAAAAGTGACCCAGGTATGGGGCGTCACAAAATTTTTCTTACTCTATATCCCTAACAGTCAAGGATTTTATGTCTTTTTCTTATCATGAATCTTCCTTCTACTTCTGGGGATTTCTATTTAAATCATAATGTGAAACAAATGAAAGTTTTTCCTAAAGATTCAAGTGAAAACAGAAATGAGGGGAGGGAATGAAGTCAGGCATCTCTGTGGATCACGTGAGAATGTGGCTTCCCTGTGCTTAGGCTGGAATAGCTGATCTCTGTTGCTATGACAATGGGCTTTTGCTAGTGGGTGATGTGGAAATGTGATCTGTATGTTCACATTCCAGCCTCTTTGTTACAATCCAGATCACATGGATTATAAGGCTGTTCCATGTTAATCAAGGAAACTGACATTGCAGCAAGAGATGGTGGATTTTATTAACTGAGTGACACATCTGCTCAGCACTACTCCAACACAGCTTCTTCCACCGTAAAATGGGCTAATTCTAGTCCTCACCACATAAGATTATATCAAGAGGATTCATTATCGTGATTTACATATTAAGCTTAGAACCAAGTTAGTAATCCTTTATAGCTGTTACTCCATTTAAATAGTGTATTCTCAGGAGCATCAGTCAAGGTTTATGAAGTCATGTCTTTTAACAGTTCACTTATCAAAGGGAAAAGGATGAATTCCAACTGAAAAACAAAAGTGACCCAGAAGGTGAGGGCTCTAGCACGTGTGCACTCACCTACTTGTGGGATTTGAGTCAGTAGTTTAATGATTTGAAATCTCATTGTCTTTTCTGTCAATAATTCTCCATAAAAGTAACTTGCCTCTACATTCCCTCCAAAACGTAAGGAGTCAATGTGATAGCATAGATGAGATGTTTCCAGTGTCAGGAAGTGCTAAATATCAATTGTGCTGCTTGTAAAACCTGGCCTTTCCCACCAGTGGTCTTTTGATCTGAAGTCCTCTGGCAGAGCATTTATTTCCATAGCGCCAGAAGTTGACTCTTCGAGGCCAGGGGCAGAGACTGTTTGCCAGGGCAAAGCACAGACACCCTCTTTCCTTTCATGAGAGATTTGTTTCTTAATTTTTTTATCTAGAAAGTACTAGCCATGTATCCTTTTTCAGATGGGACTCAAAAAAGTCTCTCTATGATTTAGTTTCTTTAGCTTTAAAATTGCCTGGAAAAAAGTTCTTGTGTCATAGAATTTTAATTTTATGTATTTAATTTAATTTATTTTATTCTGTGTATGAGTGTATTACCTGCATGTATATAAGTGTACCTGTGTTTGTGCCTATAGAGATCAGAAGATGGTGAGTTGAATCCCCTGGAACTGGAGTTACAGATGGTTGTTAGCTGCCATGTAGGTGCTGGGAACCAAACCTTGGTCCTCTGCAAGAGCAGCCAGTGGTCTTAACCTCTGAGCCATCTCTCCAGCTCCTCTCATAGGATTTTTGGAACAGTTGAATAAAATAACATTGACGTATTCAGTACAACAACAGAAAACACTAAAAAGCGTTCAAATTAATTGCCATTAAAATTCATTTTGCATTTCTATGTCTTGTAGTACTGTCTTGGGACCATGTACAACTTAGGGTTTGTTTAAGTTTTTGGTATCTGTAGTTATGGTTTGAGCAAACAAGGACAGCAATCAATGGTATCCTCAGATAACTGTGCCTTCCAGATATAGACTCCAAAAATCATAAACTTCTTCCTCTCTGTTTAATATAAAACCATATGATTTATACAAAGACTCAGCTACATACACTGAAGTTATATTTTTGGGGGGGAAATAAACTCTGTCCTTCCACAAGCAATGAGACAGAAATGGGAGCATAGCTAGCCAGTGATTTCGTCTCTTAGAGTTTAGATGTGTCATTTTTTCATTTTCATGGCTGAATATACTCCATCTGAATTTGCTGCTGTCCATTTGGGTTTTCTTATTCTCCGTCACAGCCTTGTGATGCTTTAGTTGCGAGAATTTATGAGTGTTTAGTTCAGTACAGCTAATTAAAGACTTCTGGTTAGCAAGCCCAAACCATTCTTTCACACTGTTGAAAGAGAAGTTTCTTTTTTTACTTTTCTGTGTATGCATGTTTGTGTATGTGTGGATGCATGTGTCTGTAGATGCATGTGGAGACAAAGATTAATATCCAGTGTCTTCCTTAATTGCTCTCCTTGTACACTGAGGCAGAGTCTCTCACTTGAATCCAGAGATCACCGGTTTAGGTAGTCTAACTAGCCAGTTTGTTCCAGGGACGCTCTCCCCCATTTGTGCCTCATGAGGAATGCTAGGATTGCAGGTGAGATGCCATACACACTTAACAATTACCTGGGTTCTGAGGATCCGAACTCAGACCTTCACGCCTGCATGGCAGGCCTCTCCCCTTTAAATCTTCCTTGCCCCCAAGAAGTTTCTGATCTCTCTTCAGCTCCAGGCTCCTCCTCTCTAACTTGATGGAGTATTGGTAGTTCATTTAGTTCTATGAGGTATCTCCCTGCTTTGTTCCCACAGTAGGAACCCAAATAGAGTGGTAGGGGGTAGAGGCTAGGTGGCCTCAGGTAGCCATGGGTTCCTCTCATGCAGTAGGTTCACTAACAGTCCCTTGGAGCATTCACCCACAACTAAGTGCTCATTCCAGGCAAACAGCAAGCACCAGGGAGAGGCAGTATGATACACTTTAAAGTCACTGCCCATCTCCAGTGTATGTCCACAGCCAAATTTACTCACTAATCTCCTGCTTCCATGCAGCAGAGAATGTAAATCAATTTCATTTTCACAGGGTGGGTTTATCATCATGTATTTTCTAAACCCTGCAAAATTCGCCAAAAGTGCTGGAGAGATGGCTCAGTAGTTAAAAGCATTTCCTGCTCTTCAAGGACCCTACCTTGGTTCTGGCAACCACCTCCAAAGGCTCTCAACCACAGCTCCAGGGGATCCAGTACAGTTTTCGGACCTCTACAGGCACCTGTGCATATGTGCTGCACACACACACACACACACACACACACACACACACACAAAGAAGGAAATTAGCTAACACTTTTTTTTTAACCATTGAGGCAATACTGTATTCACAGTGTCACAGACAGAAACTGGTTCCTGAGAACCAATTTCTGAAATGGTTTAAGCTTCATTGTTCTATGAAAGCTTTAGATATTCTTGAACCTAAAATCAATTGACTGCATGATATAATGAAGACATTCCAATGGGAATATAAAACGGTCCTACCACTTTGGAGAACTGATTGCCAGTGTCTGACAAACTGGTATATCCTTAGAAGCCCTTCTACTCTTAGGTAGAGAAATAAAAGTTCATGTGCACCCATGTATGTACACCTTTATTCATAATGGCCCCAAACTTGAAACAGTAGAAGTATCTATCACAGACTAATGAAAATACTGCGGCATTTCCATTAGATGGAATATTATTTAGCAGCAAAAAGAGAAGATGCAATTTATGTTAATCTGAAGGGCATTCATGGGAAGTGAATGAACTCTGAAATAAAATAGTGCATGCTGAATTGTTCCATGGAAAATGCCAGAATAGTCAAAAGTGTTTGATTGCAGTGGGTCATTGCGGGGGTCAGGGTAGGGGCTGTGGAATGATAGAAATTTTCTTTGTGGGCTGGGGAAGAGGGCAGATGGCTGAGTTGGAAAGAGTGTCACAAGCATAACGACTCCATTTCTATCCCTAGAACTCATGGATGCAAGCTGGACATAGTGATGTATGCCTATCATCCCAGCACTGGGGAGCAGACACAGACAGATCCCTTGGGGCTCACTGGCCAGCCAGCCAAGCATAACTGGCAAGCTCTAGATTGTGGAGAGACTCTGTCTCAGAAAAGCAAAGTGAACTGCTCCTGAGGAACGACACCTATAGTTGACCTCTGGCCTCTACACACAGAGGCACAGTGCATGCATGCACCTGCACACACATGCGTCTATATGAACCCACATACACAAAAAGAAATGTTTTTGTATTAATTAAAGTGGAATTTTCAAAGGTATGTTCATGTGTTAAAATGGATCAAAATGTGTACTTATAATGAGGGTGCTTGTTATATACAAATTATCCATTTATAAAATTGATTTTAAGACAAATCAAGTCCTGAAGATATGACAGGCACAGAGTAGAATTAGATCTGACCTGGTGCTGGTACTTAATCTGACTTTCTTATCAGGTGGTAAACAGGTCCAATACATGGCCAGGATACCAAGTGGAGATTGCAGCAAAAGATCTGGGTAAACCCCAAGGCTTGACATAGAAGATCATCCAGACTTCTCATTGTACCTCCTTCCAATAAAACCAGCCACAGCAGTTGCCAAATCCTCAAAGAATAAGAAATAGCCTTGCAGTGTCCCAAATCTATCAGTCTTATTCTGGATAAAGCATATGTTATTGGTTCACAGCTTGTGGTATACTGCCCAAAGTTAGCCTCATGGAAAGAACATTCTGTTTTTTTCATAAATCATTTTTGTTCTTATTAGGAGCACCCAGTGATTTTTATCATATGATTTCAATTATTTATCTCTGGTTAATTTAGGGAAGTGTTATCTTGGAAAAAAAGATCAGTTAAACCTAAGTGAAACAAATAACTAATGGTAGTGGGTCGTGCTGAAGAGCAGTTTGGGGAATTAAAAGCTCCAGGCTCAAATCTCAGGGATGCTACTTCCAAGCTAGGTGATCCGGGACAAAGTCTGTAGTTTCTGCAGGGGTCAGATTGTACCTTTGTAAAATGGGGACAAACCACACAGTTCTGGGCCTAAATAGGGATCGAGAGAGATGAAAATGATGATGATGATGATGATTCAGGTGTTGTAATTGTGGCATAGGGTAGGAAAGGTGACTTTCTGTGTACTAATAAGATAGGAAACAGTGGGAATTTTTTAATAGGAAAAATAAGGAGATGGTGACAATGATATTTTCTGACTAGGGAAAGACTAGGTTTCAGATATGCTAGCACAGAAATATTTCCATATAACTTTTCCCTCTTTGAAACAAAGACCTGTCCTGACTCTGTGAGGAGAGACAGATTGAGAGCAAGGAACTTGGAAGGATGTTGCTTGATAATCCACTCTCTGACAGACATCTTTTGACAGGGAGATCAAAGGGCTAAAAAGAAACTTGCCTGCCAAGGCTTTTGATAGATAAAGGTCCAGGGATTCTATAGGGACTTTACTCTTCTCTAAATAGAAGGCTTCCATTTGTCTTAGATGGAAGTTTTCTTCTCAACCATGAAGATACGATCAAGATGATATTAATTACTGATTGAAAGACCTAATTTCCTGTGAAAAGTTATCTGCAAGTGCTTCTGGCTGTAATTTATCATGACTTATATTGATTATTTATATTTAGTAATGTCTTAGTTGATGTTATGGTTACCAATTTCAGTAAGAAAAGCTCCACTAAAAATTGAACCAAGCAAGAAAGCATACAACACCCTGTTCAATATGTCACCTCAGGTAGAGAGACTGAAGTCAGCCCTGACTTATTTAAGTCTGCCTGGTATAAGTGTGTATTAACTCTAGGTCACAAATCTTCTGGGGAAAAAGAGACCACCACCTGGGGATTTGCAGTGCTGTCAGAAGAAACTTGAATGTGCATGGCCAGAAATATGAACAGAAGGACAATTTGGTTAGTGATGACATAGCCAGCACATCTGTTTACATCAGGGTTGCAAACCTCTTCTGAAAATTGCAGGCAGTATATATTCTCAACTTTTGTAGCTATGTGGACATAATCTCCATGTGCATCTCTCTCCCTCTCTCCCTCCCTCCCTCCCTCCCTCCCTTCCTTTTCTACTTCTCTCTTTCCTTTTTCCTTAAATTAAGAAAGGCTCTCATGCACACCAGGCTTGTCTGGACCTCTCCATGTATCTCAGGCTGGCCTTGAACTCCTAATCTTTATACCTGCATCTCCTGTTGCTGGGATTATAGGCATGAGTCATTATGTCCAATTTTTGTGTGTGTGTTCCTAGATTGAAGACTGAAGTCTGGGCCTTGTGCATACTAGGCACGTCCTCTAATTCTGATCTATGTCCTCAGAGAATTTCTTTTTAAAATTTTTCATTTTTGAAATGAGGTCTTGTTAATTGTTTCAGGTTGACCTTGAACCAGTGATCTCCTGCCTCAGCCTCATAAGTATCCGAGAACACAGGTTTGTGCCACCACACCCTGCATACCTGGTCTCTTCTGCAGTTATTCCACTATGCTGTTTTTCCGAGAAAGAACCACAGACATTGCACAAACCTAACAGCCAGATTCCCTTAGAGCTTTGCTTATGGGAACTACAATTTGGGTTTCCTATTATTTTCATGTTCTACCATTTCTTTTTAATCATTTAAATATTTAAGAACTGCTCTTAGCTTGCAGGCCATACAAAGACAGGTGTGTGCTCTGAGTCTGTTCTCAGAAGGTAGAGCTTGTCCAAAGCGTAGTTTGTATTCTTCGGTGTAGAATACTTTGTGTAGTTGTTTATAATTCTCAGCTTTGGTCCTCATATTTCAAGTACGGACCCCTATTGGAAAATATTTACGCTTTGCCCTGGACCTGATGCATTGATTTCCATGTATAGTTTCACATCACAACCCCTAAAAGTGGTACCAATTTATCCCTACTGTCCATCAAAAAATTAAATGTCATCCCTGTTAAATAACTTGACCACTGATACACAGCTAGGAAGGCACAGGGCTGGAATTTGTATGTGGTCTCTTGGTGACCAGAGCCTTTATCTTTCTGAAGGCACTAGAGTGTAAATGAATAACACAGTGTCACCATTAACTCTCTTAAGAAGCACCATTCACACCGTTAACAGACTCATAGATCTGTCTCCATTCACAAGAAACGGTCAGTCATCTGCCTTTCCTGCCTGCTGAATTTTCAGTGATGCTCAGCAAGTCTCTCAGAAAACTCTTTACTTAATGGCAACATCAAGGGAATATTTTCCAGCTGTCTCTGGAGAGTTGGATACTATGAAATCCCTTCCACAAAGCATTTTCCTTGTCAGGATGAAGCTATTGGGAAAGAACTTCCCAATTCTCTCAGGGGAAACAAAATCTATAGAAATTAATAGTTTGTGTACAGGGCAGCTATCACTTAGAGCTAATTTTTCTTCCACAATTTTAAATGCACAGTAAGTGCATGTAATTGGACTGGAGTGGCAGAAAGCTTAGAAGTCTGAGCACATCATTCTCTAGCTTAAATTCCTGCAATGGCTTTGTTCTATGTTTAAAATAAAACCCAAGTCACTTTCCATAACCTTCAGGTCCTATGTCACCAACCCTTTGATGTCTGATGTCATTTACCCTGAGCTCCCTGTCTGTCTTCTGGCCCTGTTTCTTTTGTACATGGACACATACTATGCCCTTTCCTTTCTGTTTTTACAGAACTGATTCATTCATAGCTTTCTGGTCTCACCCCCTTGTCTATACTCCTCAGAGCAATCTTTCTGGGACACTCGTTTATTACCATCTGCCTCATCAACCTCAATCCCTGCCTCACCCAGTGCCATTGTGTGCTATTCAGAGTGCATGCTACTATTTTGAGGCTGGAAAAATAGCTCAGTTGGTAAAGTGCTTTACTTGCAAGCATGGGTACCTGAGATTGATCCCTAGAACCTACATAAAAGTAAACTGGGCATGAAAGCACTGGGGAGACATGTAGGCAGGCAGATCCCTGGGGCTCACTGGTTAGCAGTAACACCTGAGCTTGCCCTCTGGCCCCACATGTATGTGTACATACATGCATGCATATCTGCATATACACAAACATGCACATATTAGAGACAAATAATTAAAAACAATATTGCCAATTTGTGACTTTATTTACTTGGCTGGATGTCACTTTTCACCCATATATCAAATCCAGAGAGGTAGTGGTGTGATCCCAACCATTCTCCCACCACTCTCAAGGATCTGCTGCAGACAGTCAATACATATCTGCTTAATTAAGAATGACTGATCATAGCGGGGAAGAAAGCACTACGCCTTGCCTTAGTGTGGCCATACTGGCTAGTTTTATCAGGCCTTGGGTACTGCAGAGAGACGGTTTTTAAAAAAGCAGTGGAGTTCTTCTTGGTCAACAAATGTCGACTTGGATTTATTCTGCTTTTCTGTTCAAGCCTCAAATTAATTATTAATGTACAACTGGTTGACAAGTTTTAGTTTTCTCAAATATGTCTATGGCAAAAATTGGACAGTATATTGCACAATAAGCTATTGATTTATATGCCCTCAGAACGCATCCACATAATTCTGAATGTGTAATTACATTGCAGGCAGCACATTTGTCACCTGGTATATAGCATATTTAGATAAAAGCTAAGTGTGCTCAACTGGGTGCCTCATCTAAATCTGGGTGTGGAGAAGGCATTTAAAATTAGCACTCCATTAAAATGAGTGAAATGTGGGATATGGCTATAATGAGGTACTCACATCATCTGGAGTGTGGAGGCACAGTGTGGGAGCTCTTGCTTCCTTAGAGCATCAAGGTGTTGTGCCAAAGCTCTTGAGGGCCTGGGCTTTGGCTGATGTTTTATTGAGGGCACACAACACCCCAGTAGTTAATAAAAGAATATGTTAAGTCAGAGAGGCCTGTATTAGTGACAGCTGTGTTACTAATCAAATCCTGTAATATCTCTATGAATCATTTTGCTCAATGGTGAAATGGTGAGAGCCAGTGTTCACCTCATGGAGTTCAGGGCAATGGTGCAGAGAAAGCATGCTATGAGCACAGAGTCGGCATTTAGACATCCTAGCTTCCTTTCTGTTTCTGCTGTAAAATAGTCTGATGAAAAGCAGCTAAGAGGAGGAAAGGGTCATATGGCTTACACTTGCAGACCACAGTTCATCATTGAGGGTAGTCAAGGCAGGAGACCAAGGAAGAAACCTGATGCAGAAACCCCTGGGAAAAGTTGCTTGCTGGTTTACTCTGGCTCCTACTCATCTACCTTCCTTGTACAGCAGGACCACCTGCCTAGGGAATGGCACTGCCCACAGGGGGCTGGGCTGTCCTACATTGATTACCAACCAAGACAAAGGTCCACAGACATTCCCACGGGTTATGGCACAGTTGAGACTCCTTTCTCAGATGACACTAGGCTTTGTCAAGTTGACAGTTAAAGCTAACTGGGACATATATTAAATATCAGTGACTTTGCACTTCGTACATCCTCAAACAAACTCAACCCATTTACTAAATCGAGGAAAGAGTATTCAAATGAAAGCTAAGAGAAGCTGCAGTCAACTCCTTTCCCTCAGTTGTTTCCTGTTTGTGGCTGAACACATGAACACAAAATGTATTAATGGAGTATGGGAACCTAGTCTACAAACAAATATTTCTTCAGCGTCTGTCCTCACAGAATCAAGCTTCTTGTAAGGATAGTCTGTTGCCCTCTATTCAAAGAGACACCTGCTTTGTGCACTGGGGCTTATAAAAAGCCTAAGTTTTATTTTTACCCTCATGAAGGTATAATGCAGCTGGGAATATGGGACAAACACATTTGCAATAGTGACTTTGAAGAGAAAAATATAATAATCAAAATAATAAAAACCTATTATATATCATACAGTATGTGCAGACAGTCAAGAGGATAGAAAGGGATGAAGACTGAAATCATCAGAAAGAATGTCCTTTTCCTCCATGTTTGGTTCTTGCAAAGTGGAAAATTTTGGTAGAATGAAGAGAAGGCAAAGGCAATTAGAAAAAGGGACCGTTATTAGCAAAAATTTGAAATGCATTGAGCCTGGGGAGTGGCAGGTGTTGCAGCTTGTGGCCAGTGTTGAACAATGCAGGTAATGGTTACATAGCATGCCTTATTGGAACTAAGTTTGCTGCCTGCATCTATTACAGGGAAGACCAGAAAGAAAATAGTCAGTTACCCAACTAAATATATTACCAGAATTTTTTTCATGTGATTTCTTCAACAACTGGATTCCTCTGAGCCTTTTTGGTTGTTAGTGACAGGCATTCAATACAAACTAACTTAAGCGTAAAAGGAAACATATTGCGTCTCATAACTGAAGAACCCAGGGGAGCAGCTGATGCTGTGTCCAATTGCATGGAAGACTTAAATCAATGTCTTTGGGATACTGTATTCTTTATGCCACTTCAAAGAATTCCTCTTGAAGTAAGGAAGATGATCGTCTGCAGATCCAGGCTCATCTCTTACGAATAGTGGCCTGGGTGGAGAGAAATCTCCTCACAGGCATCTTCATGAGAAGGGTTCCAGGCAGGATTATTATTGGCCAAACTTGAATTGTGTGCCCATCCCTGAGCCAATCACAGAAGACAGTGATATCGGCTACAGTGGTTGGCAAGAATATGAGCAAGCTGGGTTGGCCCAATTGACTATCCTGCAAGTTTTCTTCATTGCAAAGGGAAACACTGCTAGCATTAAATGAAACAGAAGTTCGTGGCAGAGCACAGGAATAGTTGTCATGGCAATGCCATGACATCAGTGTTGGCAAAGTGTTATCAGCCCCATCTTCCAGAGGTGAAACTGAGTCTTGAGGAGAGTGAAGCTCCTTGGTCAAGATTAGATAGGTAGAAGGTAATGGAAATCGGATCTAACCTGTTCTAGTTTGCTTCTCTATTGCTGTGATAAACACCATGAGCAAAACAACTTGAGGAGGAAAGGGTGTATTTCACCTTACAACTTACAGTTCATCATGGAGGGGAGCCAGGGCAGGAGCTCAGGGCAGAGACCTGGAAGCAGGCACTAAAGCATAGACAGTGCTTCCTGCTTTACTCCTCTGACAGGCGCTCAGCCTGTGTTCTTATACAACTCAGGGCTGCCACCCACCGTGGGATGGGCCTGCCCAACCATTCAACAATCCAGAAAATATCCCATAGGCCAGTCTGAGAGAGGAAATGCCCCAACTGAGGTTCCTTCTTCCCAGGTGTGTCAAGTTGACAACTGAAGCTATCCAGCACCCAAACTAAGTAAACTGCTGTACCTACTAGGCCTCCTCCTGGCATTTCCCACCTTCTCTCTAGTGCCCCTCCATCTTCAGTGCTTAACTCTCAGGTCTGTGGCATCCCATTCATAACATTTATGGAGCCCAGGATGTGGTTCATCAAGTAGTAGAACTGAGTCTCAATCCCCCACCCTCTTCCTGTAGAAATTCTTTTCCTGTGTTTGGGAATTTGTTAACCATGGAGCTCACGTCTCACTGGAGGAGCTCAAGATGGTAGAAGGTCAGTTTTGTAGTTTTGACTACAGCTGAGGTACCAGCATATGAGCTAAGTTCCAGTCTGCTCAGGAAGATGAGTGAAGAGGCCTATGGCTGTACAGGTTATATAACCAGGTTATTTTCCTAGAGTTCCAGGACTGAATGGTATTCATGGACTCACTGTCTGGTAGTAGGGCTGTGGTGGGGTAAGCTGGAGTCTTCTGTAGCCTGGCCATAACAGGAAGTGGGCATTGTGGGAGCAGTTCCTAGCCAAGTGGTAACTGAGCCTATTGACCTGGTTATTCAGCAACTCTCCAACATCATTCTAATGAATGATTTTCACTTTAATTGATCAGAGTTGCCTGATTTACTTCTAGAGAGAATGACTTGGTTTCCTATCCTCTCCTCCTCTGGTACTCAAGAAAAAGAGCCTCTTTTGAGAAAATCTAACAAATGTGGAACTTCTTCATGGCTCCTCCTGCCTCTCCTTTTTCCTCTTTGCTCTCTCCCAGCCTTTTCTAGAGACCTTTGCTATTCCAGGAAAAAACTTCTGAGCTGTCAAAGGCCCAGCTGCTCTCATTCCATCTGTCCCACTCTCTTGTAGCTGGTGAGATCAGATGCTTTGTTTAATTCTTTCTCTGGCTTCCCTGCCTTCTGGGAGTCCCTGTTTTCTTCTGTGCTCCTAACTCATTTCTTCTAGCTTAAAGTGTTTTTCAAAAATTGTAATCAAGAATAACTTTGATTCTGACTTCCCCAAGTTCAAACACAAATGCACAGCACAGCAAGAACAGACCTGGCCTTGAATACTTTCATGAACTCCACCCCAAGCTCATTATGAAGGATATGACTTGCATCAGTGACTGTCCTTCTCTCTAGAGAGTTAGAATGGATAATCTTTTAGATAGAGGTTAACTCCCAATAAATAAAGAGGTATGGGGCTTTGGGGGTCCTCTGACCAACTTTGTAGTAGACTTGACCTGAAACAGTATCTCTGTTTCCTGTTTCCTGACTGAAGCACTACTTGGCCTGTGGCAGCTGCTTTAGGCAATGTAAGCCTGCAGAGGAGACAGGGCAGAGCTGTTTTTAAGGGAAGACTTCTGGGTACATCTATGCTTCATCCCTTCCCACTGAGGATATTCCCCAAAGCTCCGGTTTCTGAAAGCCAGGCTTAATCAGGACACAGCAAAATAATTTAATGCCTTTTTAAAGAAGGATAAAAGATTAAAAGTTGTCCTCAAGGTATTTAAAGAAATTATTCTTTGAGGATAGAGATCAGTATCTCAGCCTCCACAATTCATTTAATGAAATGAAATTAGCATTTCAACATAATATTTGTTGGTTTATTTATTTATTTATTTTAATCATTTTACTTCTCTGTTTTCTAAGAACAAAAGGGTGTGATGCGGATGTAGAAAAGAGAAAACTTAAATGGTAACCTTTAGCTAGTGAATGAAGAATGTATCGTCTGGTTCTAAGAAATGAGAATTCCAAACTCTCCCTACTCAGCTGGCTCTTCCTTTCTAATGTAACAACAGAATCAAGGAATTTGTAGCCTTATGGTTATCAGAAGGATAGACATTTTCAAACCAGCTGTGTGAAATTTTCCCCTTTAAGAGATACTGATTACAAGTAGGGGCCCAGACCTTTGTAGACTGCCTGAGAGTGCCTGGATTCAGCCTCTGCTTGGTGACAGGGTCTCACTATGTAGCCTTGCTGACTTGGAACTAGCTCTGTAGACCAAGGTGGCCTCGAACTCAGAAATCCATGCCTGACCCTTGACTTGAACTCTTAGAACCTGAGTGCAGGATTCCCATTTTTTTCAACATTTTCATAAAATACTTATGAAATTTAAATATGTAGCCCCCAGTTGGCCTGGAACTCATCATATAGACAAGGCTGATCTTGATCTCACAGAGATCCTGCCTCTGTTTCCCCAGTGCTGGGCTAAAAGGCATGCACTAACACACCCATCTCAAGTCATTTATTTTGACTTGCTTTATCGGTCTGAGGTCTGAGATAGCAAGCCATATTTTTCCTGAATTCTACTCTAAAGTACAGATGCACTTTGACTTATGATATGATCATATGTTCTAATAAACACATTGTAATTTGAAAACAAAAGAGATACTGATTACCTACTATAGATTAGATACTAGATACTGATATTATAAAGAAGAAGAGATTATTTTTCTCTGGCTTAAATGATCTTCCAGTTCAGAAGACAGGCAGGGAGTAGATCTGGACAATTTAAAAGTATTTTAATAAGACCCACTTACTGAGCACTCAGCTTGTAAAAGGACATCGTGGCATTTAATCCTATCCAGAGCCTTGTGGTACATTCCAGACATGTAGATGAGATTAAATAAAGTCTAGTTTCTGTCTATTAAACTTTTATTGAGTGTACAAAATAGATCACCTCCACAGATTAATTTTTTAAAAAAAGAATATTGGTGCTGTCAGAGGGTTTAGGTTTGGTAGAAAGGAATTAGGTAAGGATGCAAAAGGTTGTACTATTGTAGATATTAGTCAGAGATAATGTAAAGGAATAAAGTATAAGATTCTAAAGAAAAAGATAGACTCTGTTATCATCATATCACTTGGTACATAGTCAAGAATAGGGGTCATACTTGGGGACAGTGTACCATTATCCAAACAGTATTTAGAGGTTGGAGGTTTTGATGAAGAGGTGCCACTCTCGTTGATGTGGGTGATTCTAACCTTTTCTTCAAGTCAGATTTATAGTTTCTTCAGAATGGTCCTAGATTATTCTTCAACCACTATAAGCATCTTATGCCACCATTTTCCAGCACCAGCCAGGAAGTATCCAGTCCTTGGGAAGCAAGGAAAGCAGTTGACCTTCGATGCTGCTGTTTGCTGTAAGCTGTTTGTTGTGTTGATCAATGCCAGACGAATTACCAGAAGACAAAAAGTCAGGGTTACCAAAAAGTTTAGGCTGATTTGAGAGAATGATGAGCTCTGTGATCATTCTTTCCCAAGATACTTTCCTAGCAATGTTTTAGATGGACGTCCCAGGGTCTTTTTCCTGGAAGGTGTGCCAGCATCCTGGTCATGCCACATTCATGGAACCACCATGGGGTGGGCACCGTGAGCATATCAAACAGGCCTTGTGGATGTCTCTGGGTCCTTTTTCATTTGGCAAAGTGAATGCATTGTTAGCTGCCTCTGAAGCAGGTTTCCCAGGAGGTACATGAGTTACCTTGTAGTTGGATGAAGACATGTGCTCAGAACCTGTTCAAGGAATTCCCTGTGTACCCAACAAAAGAAGCCATAAATGAATGGATGCCTTTCACACCCATTCCACCACTCACTTCTTATCCTCAGAAGGCTGTCCTGAAAAATGAAAGGCCCAGCCTGTATTGGATTTTAATGGAATATTTCAACCAATCAGCCATCAAGCAGAATAGCAGCCAGTCAATTAATTAAGGGAGAAACCAAGCACAGATTCATCAAAGCCACTGTTTTGCTTCCTAATTAGCACTCATAATCACTGTGCTGGGTGTTTTTTCCTCCAAATTCATCAAGGTCTGATTTAATTGTCACAAAAAAAACCTGAATAGAAAAATTAACATTTAAGGCATTCTAGGCATGTGGATTCCAAGCAGAAATGTTGAGGTAAGCTTTCCTTCTTG
The DNA here is from genome assembly GCF_000622305.1 of Nannospalax galili. Lineage (NCBI taxonomy): Eukaryota > Metazoa > Chordata > Mammalia > Rodentia > Spalacidae > Nannospalax > Nannospalax galili. The sequence goes on along the minus strand of NW_008348685.1, from coordinate 1,482,930 downwards.
GGAGAGGGCAATCAAAGTTTCTGATCAGTTTGGGATACACTTTTTTTAAAATTGTCTTAGCAATTCCTATGGCTTAGGTTTCCAAGTCATAAACTGAAAGGGTGGGGTTGTGGGAGGCACTTCATTACCCTTTGTAATGAGCTTTTCCAACGACAGCTGCAGCAGGTTGGCTGACTAATGGTAGCTAGCATTGCCTCAATTTTTCTAAGACCACTTCTTTAGTGAAATGAAGTTGGCCTCAATCAAATGGATCTGTTGGCATGACTGCTGGTGAGCCTGTGAATTTGGCATTGGCTATGATGAACACAGAAGTATGACTGAGCTTCTTAGATTCATCTTGTCTGGATGGAAACAGAAAACTTAGACATGGGTGCTACCTCTGAACATCTTCCCTTCACACTTCCCTCTCTGCAGCCACTGCTCCCTGCTCCTGATTCCCAAGATCTCCCATGCCAGGTAAGGCCACTTGTCCCCTTCTCTGCTTCCACTCCTGATATTTCCCTGCTGTTCAACCCATTCTACAGCCAAGATGATACCTCACACTCTAAGCTGGATTGTGTCTCCTTTGCTAATAGCCTCTGTGGCTCCCCATTGTATTTAGGGAAAAGTTCAAAACCTTATGGCCTAGAAGGCCATGAATGATAATGGCATGTATGTATCTGTGGCATGTGTCTGTGTTTGTGTCTGTGTGTGTCTGTGTGTTTATGTCTGTGTGTCTGAGTGTGTGTGCCTGTGTCTGTGTTTCTGTGTTTGCGTCTGTGTGTGCCTATGTTTGTGTATCTGTGCCTATGTTTGTGTGTGTCTGTGCTTATGTCTAATTTCTCTCTCTGTGTGTGTGTGTGTGTGTGTGTGCAACTGTATATGTATCTGTGTTTGTGTTTGTGCTATGTATGTGGGGAGGTGCATCCTATGCTGTTGCCCTGACTTCTCTCATTTAGAAAATGTTTAGATGGGTCTGGAGAGATGGCTCAGCAGTTAAGAATACTCATTGCTCATGCAGACAACCCCATTTTGAATCCAGTACCTACACGACAGCTAACAACCGTCTGTAACTCCAGTTCCAGAGGAATCTGATGTCCTCTTCTGCTCTCCACAGGCATTGCTCAACACAGGTGCACCTATGTACATGCAAGTAAAACACTCATACATGAAAAGTAATAAAACACTTAAAAATGTATGCACATGTGTGCATTCACACACACTTAGACACAAACCATGTTGAGCAGTTTGGGGAAGAGAAGGAAGGTGCACAAAAATCTCTGGAAAAAAACACTTTCTTCCCTCTGAAGCTTTTGCCAGCCCTTTCTTTTAAAAACCTAACAGAACGAAATTAGATTATTTCAGCCCACTGACTACAAGGGATATGTTTCAACATCCCTGCCGAATGTCTGAAGCTGGGGTAGTACCAAGTCCAGTAAGTTTGCTGTACTTTCTTCCTGTACTCATACAATAAAGCTTCATGTATAAATCAGATATAAGAGTGACAGTGATTGCTTCTACAAGAGGAAAATTATGGCAAGATGCTATAATAAAAGTTACATGGTATGAACTCTCTTTTTCCCTCTCTCTGTTTTTATCTATCTGCTATAATAAAAGTTACATGGTATGAACTCTATCTCTTTTTCCCTCTCTCTGTTTTTATCTATCTATCTATTATCTATCTATCTATCTATCTATCATCTATCTGTTATCTATCTATCTATCTATCCATCTATCTATCTATCTATCATCTATCTGTATCATCTATCATCTTATAGTTCTCAACTCATCTTCTCCATGATGGTGTGATTCTGTCCTCACCTAATGTGAGATGACTGACAGTGTTTTAGCTACAATTCTTCAAGAGTTCCTTGAACAGAGGGGCTGGGATACCACACCAGTTGATCTGATAACCAAGTTGGTTGTGTTGCTGTGTTGACAGAAAGGTAGCATATACAATGTGACTGTCTGGCAAAACAGGGTGATTCATGTCCCATTTGGGACAGAGTGGATATTTTTTTAGGTACCTGTTGAATGATACAGTGGGAAGCAAAATACTAGACAAGGAGAGAGTATTGTAACCATAATCTCTGGCTTGTGAGAAACTCTTGATGCTTGGGTATTGGACATGGGCAGTAACTTACACCCACATTTACATTCTCCACTATTCTTATTGGCTTCCCTTCACCCAAACAAAACTCTATCTCTCTCTCCATCCCTCAGTCTCCTCCTAAAATGTATACTTTTTAAATTGAAGGCTGTTTATTTATATCAGTATTATGCTGTTTGTAATCTTTTAGGGCTAATTTTTTTTTTTTTTTTGGTCTTTTTGAGTCAGAGTCCCCCTGCAGCCTCAGCTGGCCTGGAACTCACAGAGATCCGCCTGCCTCTGCCTCCCAAGTGCTAGGACTACAGGCGTGCACTACCACGCCCAGCTATTAGAGATAATTAAAAAAATATTTTACTTAATATTTTTATTTTATGTGTATGCATGTATTGCATGCATGTGGGTAAATGCACCTGTGTCATGCAATGCCCATGGAAGACAGAAGAGGCAGGCGGATCCTCTGGAACTGGAGTTATGGACAGTTGTTAGCTGCCATGTGGGTGCTGGGATTCGAACCTGGGTCTTCTGCAAGAAAGTCAGTGTTCTTAACTGCTGAGCCATCTCTCCAGCCCTGAGGGGGCTAGTTTTTTACATTCATTGTTTCATTAAATTTCACTCATTGGATTGTAAGTAGCTATGTTGCTTTCATTTTGACTGGTGTGTAATAGTTTGTTGAACGATTATTTCACAATGGATTTCCTTATCCACTTTACTGTGAATGGGCAGTTGGGATGCTTCTGATTGTTTCTAGCATAAGTAGTATCATGGTGACATTCTTATGTCAGTTTCCTAAAGCACAAAACTTTCTCTTTGCTGTATGTCTAAGGAGAGCAATCAAGCCAAGCTGTAGGAGATGCCACTGTTGCCTTCATAATAGAATGCCTGCTATCCAAGTTTACCATGCCAGTGTAGAGACCAGAGCATAGGGAGTCCACGCTTAAACATGCTTTCCGATGGCACCACAACTAGTTCAGACAGCCGAATGTTTAATTTGTACTATTGCAATGTGTTTAATGGTACCTTCTTGTGACCTTGGGTTGCATTTCCCTGATGACCACTGAGGATGATTTCTGTCTACTCACCATGTTCCTTTCTACTTAAATGTCAGGTCTCATCTTAAATGCATTTCTTCATGTTGTTTTTCACTGATTCATTCATTTGCTCTTCTTTATTAATTCAAGTCGGTTTCCTAAACTTTCTGGAGGCGTTGGGGGGGGCAGTTTTGTTGTAATGAGGGCATGTCAGCATTTTCCTCTTCATAAAGCATGTCCATCAACTTTATGTAGCTCTAAATGTCTGATGAATAAGTAAAAGTGAAGAGGCCAAATAGTTCTGAAATAGGAGAATTTGTAGAAAGTATTGAACTAACCTATCTCATTATTAATTCTAAGGTGCTAGAAAACTAGTTCAAGCTAGTCCTAGAAAATAACATTCCTAAGCCACAAAGGGGACAGTCAAGAGACTCAGGATCAGATCTGGCTGGATCAAGACACCTGAAGAAAGTGGCCGGACTCTGCCTCTGATCTCATCATTCAGCTTTGTTTTCTTTGCCTCTGCCTCGCTCCTCTCTTAGATAGCTCTCCCCTTTCTTCCAGGAAAAGTGATGCTGACTTTTTTAACTTCATGCTCAATGATTGTTTTAATGCCACGCTCACTGTTTCCAAAAAAAAAAAAGAAAAAAAAAATAACATCAAATAGTAAGAGTGAGCAGTACAGCTGTGGTGGTTAGTTTCAACTGTCAACTTGACAGGACCTAGAATTACCTGGGCAAGGAGTCTCAGTTGAGGAATGTTCTGGATCAGGTTGGCCTGTGGGTATGTCTGTGGGGATTGTTAATTGATGTAAGAGGACCAGCCTACTGTCTCACATTCTCTGAGCCAGGCTGTGAAGTGTATAAGAGTAAAGAATGTAGCATCCAAGCAGGCAATGATCCATCTGTTTATTCTCTGTCTCCTCTTGACTGTGGATGTGGTGCTTTAGGTCCCTGTCTTGACGTCCCTCCAAGAATAGCTTGTAATTAATAGCCAAATAAATCCTTCCTCTCCAAGTTTCTTGTTGTCAGGGTGTTTTGTCACAGCAGCAAAAATGAAACTAGAACAAAAGGTAACATTTATTGAGATTTCCTTTGTGGTCCTGGCTTTATACTCATTCTTGTATTGTTATGAAATTTCATGAGGAAGTTGCTATAATTATTTCTACTTAGAAAATTGAGATTTAGAGAAGTTATATAAACTATACAAATTCACTCAACTAGCAAGTAACAGAGTCAGGTTTACAAATCAATCAATCAAGCATCATTTTTCCTGAATTCCTCCCTGGGCTAGGGTAAGAACTATGGAGGAGCCAGTCTTTGCCTCCTGTGCACCCTACAAGGCCAGGCAACAAGAAGCCCTATTGTCTGACACACCTGTCATTTGGCAGACAAGGGAATGTGTCCTGGGGAAGGCATGTGTATGCTTTCTAAAGTGAAGAACCATGGATTGTTACAGTCAGGACACAAAATGGGGCACCAGATGCCTTCCTTTCTGGGCCCCAGCTGCCTTGCAAAACAGAAAATCATTGTGCTTCCAAAGGGAGGGGGAGAATGCTCCTAGCCCCCAACCTCTCATCACAAAACCCTCAGTCCATCAGCTGAGCAAGCATGCTGGTTTGAATTAACCATAAAGGGTCTCCAACACACAATGTGAAGAGGCTCTTTCCCGGGTCCTACCCTGAAGTGTCTATGAAGGCATTAACGATTGCCTCCTGCTTCCATGGTTACAGCAGGAGAGGGCTGGCCCTCCAGTGCTCACAGGCGTGGTGAGTGGCTTGGACCCTGTTTTTCTGAGCAGGTACCTGACCAGTTGTTGTTCTCATCACTTACCATTTCAAATGGACCCCAGCATCACACTGGATCGTGTTTCCATAAAAAAGAATTCTTCCAGGGCTTGGCAGGAGGTCTGCTTGAAGTTAGTTGCAGATGTAATCTGCTCCATAAAGGAGAGCTTCCCTTGGATGCATGTGGCAGTTGACAAAGGTTTGCCTTTTGTGTCCCCCCTGCCCTGCTCCTTTCCATCCATTTCCCTCCTTCCACCAGCATGTGTTTTACTTGCTACTAAGGCAACCCACACTGATGTGGGTTCAACTCATGCAGGAAGGTCCTAAAATCTTTCCCCTCCCTTCTTTATATTTTGCAGGGTATAGGAATTTTCCTTTTAGTTGAATTCTAATGGAGTCCCACAAGCTTCCTATTAGCAGAGCCCTTCTCCATCTTTCCCTCTGGGCTCAAAACATCCTGTTCTGGGTGGAACATGACTATTTGTCTGCAGTAAAGTGATCATGAAGTGCCTTGATTGGAAATCCAGGTCTGATTTCTAATACCACACGTCCTCTGTTGTCCTGTTCTTATTCTCTGAGCCTCTGCTATTTGTCGGTGCTGTGGAGACTCTGAGCCCTTTTGAACACAAAGGACATGAGAGGCGAGTGTCAAGGCTCTATACATATGAGCGGTGGGTTTGCCAATCATTTGTGTCAGACTAGCCTTAGGAAATTTATGGCGTACCGCACTGTACTTGGTCTTAGACACTGAAATTTTCCTGAAGGACGATTTGTAAATATTGTGATTTGCCGCCTGAACTCCATCCTGTCCTTTGTGAATCATCTCTGACATACCATCATGCTGTGGTTTAAAGGTATATGTCCCCTACCCTGAAGGTGATGGCATTAAGACGTGTAGCCATGGGAGGGGATTAAGTCACAAGGACTCTGCTCTCAGGAGCAGGATTGATGCCTTCATTTAAAAAGAAAATTTCATAGAGCTGCCTGGTCCTTCTTCCCCTTTTGCCCTATGATGATGTAGCACTTGTTCCTGTCCCTTTTAGAGGGTGGGGCACCATGCTTCCATTTTGGAAAGAGAATGTAGCCCTCACTAGATACAATGTATGTGTCTGCCCTGGCATGAGAGGTCAACTGGACAGTATTGTTCATGGAGAAAGGGCCTCACCATAAACTGACCTGCCAGCACCCTGAACTTGTTTCCTAGTCTCCAGAACAGTGAAAAGCAAAGTTCTATTCTTTATAAATTACCTAATCTCAAGTATTTGGTTTTACCATCATAAATGGACTAGGGCATGTTGTATTCCTCCAGAAACAACCTCCAAGGAGCAAGCTTTAAAGATATCACCTGTCTCGAACAGAAATAATGGTTATATCATTTTGAAATAAGTCTGTGTTTAGCTAGAAAATATGAACATTTAGGATTAACTTCCTTTCCTCGTTTAGACTCAATTCCTTGTGAAAACAGCCAGTGGAAAGACTTATGGCCAGGAGTATCTCATGGGGAGATTTATTCTGAAAGTTCAGGGTAGGGTAGATGCTGACAAGGTCACATTACTGTTTTTTTTTTTTTGAGGAAGAATTCTGCTTGTTGAAAAGGACTTTTTAACACAAATAAATCTATATTCCATAAGGGGCAACAACATTGTTCCCTGTACCACAGCTTTATTTTATTTGCCCACATTCATATGAGAGCCAGCAATGGGTTTATCAATTGCTGTAAAGAATGAATCTGACTTTCATCCATCTGACATAAGGAATTTTGGAGTATTTCTAGATGCCAGAGCTTGTGCTAAACTCTGGACCTGTAGTCCTGACAAGTCAGAGAAGGTTCCTTCTCACCTGCAGCTGGGGGTGGGGTGGGTCATGGGCATCTGAAGCTGTAAGCCCTCAATTTGTGACGATCACCTTATTTAGTAGGAGGGATTTTTATAGATAGGATTATGTTGAGTATATTGATACAAAGAAGTTATCCAACCAGGATCCTCATAAGAATCATTAGTAGGAAATATGATAGAAGCAGCAGATGGAGATGACTTGAAGAAGGAGCCATCAGCCAAGGTGGATTTTAGAAGTTGAAAAAGGCTGAGGTACTATCCCAAACTCTCCACAGCGAATCTTCACTTTAGGCTCCTCATTTCTAGAAGTGTGAAATAGTATATTTTGTTTTGTTTTAAGTCACTAAGTTTGTGGCAATGTGTTCTTACCGTAATCAAAACTAATACAGGATCTGATCTCCTACAAGAAGGAAAACCAATGCTTCTGCAGAGGAGTCTGGCATCTTGGGGACAGTCCCTCTATGCAGTTGTATCCATTGCCCACAGAATTACAATTGTCTCTTAACCCTATGGACTCAATGTCAGTATGGCTTCCAATCACCATACCAATTAAAATGGACCCCGCATCTTTCAAAGTGTTCCCAAAGACCACTGATTTGGGTTGCATTAAGTTTCAAGAAGATACTGGAATGGAAATCCCAGGCCTCCTATCATTGTGTACCAGGGAGAGTCCTTCTAAGGTGGTGAGACCTGGATTGAAGCTGAATGGTTGAAACGAAGCTAGTGTATGAGGTCTAGAGGGGTACTGTAGGTGTAAACATAATGTCCTCGTGGGTAAAGGTCCTGAGACAACACCTGGACTGTGTTTGAAGAAGAGAAATCTGGAAGGGAAGTTACTTAGACCAAGAAGAACGAGATTGGCCAGGGAGGAGACAAGGGTCTTCCTTGTAGGGCTGGCAGGACATGGTGAGGTGTATGGTTTTCATCCCAAGACACAAACTGAAAACAACTACAGGAATAAGCAGACTTGGAAAAAAGATTAGCGTTGGGAAGTTTGAAAAACTGGGGTATGTCTTTCAAAGGCTCAGAAACATTGGTGTGGGTGATCAAAGGGATCCGTACTGAATATTTTACTTTTATGCACAAATTTTAATACATTACATAAAGAATAATACTTGAAGAACAAAGGGGAATAGAAGAAAGAGGGAGAGAAAATGAAAAGAAAAAAGGGAAGCACTTTTCTGTTAGAATCTCTGAAAATATTCATGATGCCGTTGAAGGAACTTTCTTATATTGTTGAGTTGACTGTTTACCAATGTTTTGCATCTCTCCCTTGTCTCAATTGCCCAGCCTAGCCTTGTACTTACCCTGTAGCCCAGGCAGACCTTGAACTGTGATCTTTCTACCTCAGCCTCTTGAGTAGCTGGGATTACAGGCCTGTGCCAAGAAGCCCAGCTAAATCCAGGGTTCATTCAGATGTGTTATACTGACTGACAGAGTTTTATGATCTGTGGTTCTCTTTATAGCACACTTGTTTCACAGAAATCTAAGTACAGTTTAGAGATGACCTGGGGCTGATTTTTAAACAAAATAGTTTGCTGGGCAATTATTCAGACCTTCGGTGCACCAGGGAAGCTAATATGTTATTATCTTCATTATAACCTCATAGTTGGTCCTAGATAGAATAATATGGCCCTTATAGTGGGGCAGCAGCATGCTTCTTTATCAGTGTTAATTCTGAATACTTTTGCTTCTACATATATCATTTAGTTCATAGAGCATTTAGATAAAGCTGAACTCCTGGAGCTACTTTTAATGAACTGTGTCTCTCATCTGGGGTCAAATGTAAAGATATCCTAATAATAATGTGATACAGTCTACAAATTCCCCAAGGGAAACAGCATCAGTTCAATTCAGTGACACTCCTTACAACCATAGCCGGCAAGACCACCCCAGTAGCAGAATCATAAACCATCGTCACTATCCTCTTTTCTTCCTCTCCCAATTTGAATTTTATCAAGGTTTCTTTTCCCCCAAAGCCTAGATTGCTATAAAATATATTTGTGAGTATCTGTTCAGCACTGCACAACTTACTAAGCAATCCCATGGAAGGAAGCAGGCTAAGATGCTGTCCTCATTTTCCAGATTAGTATATTGAGTCTCTGAGAAATTAAACCATCTCACCCAAGCTGTGGCAACTATGACAAGAGATGATATGGTCTAAGCCAGTTCCTTTGGCTTTTGGAGTCTGGGGTTTCTGGAATTCCCCTCTGCCAATACCATCCAGTGCACTGGGAACGTCTTAGCTGGGATAAGAAGGACGGCATTGCAATGTTTGACTTGGTTGGGTCATTGTTCTGAATCATGACTGCCACACAGATAACACAGGATGGATAAATACAAGACATGCAGCGGTGGAGACAGGATGAAGAGAGAGAAGAGACAGATGTGGTGAGAGCTAAGCAGCAAGTCTTAATGCCCCACTGTCTTGCGGCAGTGACAATTGGCCAGGAACTATGTTAAGCTTGTGTGTGCCTCTCCCTGGATCTTTACAAGGATTCTACATGGTTAGTAGTATAATTAACCCCAGTAAATATAAAAGGCATTTGAAGCTTAGTCATGTTAAGTGACTTATGCTAAAGTCAGACAGCAAGGTGGCAAACAGGGATTCATGCCCTGACCTAACTCCAAAAACCTATTGAAACTCACTGCCAAGGCAACGTGAGATTGAGATCTTGCTTGGGCTCCCCTCCCACTTATCAAAGCTTCTCTTAGTATGCAATTTCCCTTTGTAACAGGTGGAGAAGGATGTCTGAGTTCGCCTGCCTGGAAATGTTAATCCAAACAGTGCAGGTATAAAAATCATGACTGGGGCTGGGGACATAGCTCAGTTGGTAGAGTGCCTGCTGAGCTTGTGTGAGGCTCTGAGTTGGTGTCCCCACTCCATGTGAACTGGGTGCACACCTGCAATCCCAGAACTTGGCTGGTAGTGGCAGGAAAATCAGCAGTTCAGGGCCAGCCTGGATGACATAGTGAGTTTGAGGCCAATCTGACCTGCATGAATTTGTTTCAAAAGAAAACAAACAAACAAAAATAATCCACCCTCAATCCTGGTCTTCAAGGTGCATCGACATGCCAGGAAGGGGCTGCTGGAGCTCCATCCTCACCCTACCCACCCCAGGTTCTACCTGTGAGGATTTGCCCTTCATTGTTGCTCTGGGCAATTGGTCACCCAGTTAATAAACACATCATCTTACTTTGAATTCTTGGGCGCAAAGGGAAATAGATATAAACACAGACAGATTTATTATAGTCCAATTTAATAAAAATGTCAACAAATAAATGCACATTTAGCTGGGAAATAAATATCAACAATGAGGAAAGCTGACAGTAGAGTAGGCTGTAAGAAATTAACATTAAATAGTTTGGGTTGACAGTGACTATAAAACAAAATTGTACCTTGGAGACATCTTGAAACAATTTAACAAATGTGCGCTTTGAATGGGAGAGGAGGCAGATGAATGCAGCGGCTTTGATGTAGGACAGGGCCCACAGAGCTGAGGAACGCACTTACTCAACTTCTGCCCATACATCTGCAAGACCACATTTAGTACAAACCAACAACAATGATCTGACTATCATTTTCCCAAATTAAATGTGCTTCACCCTCCAAATGGAGCTCGTATACACATTCTCATCAAAAATGAATAAATGCAAAATTTCTTCTTAACGAGATCTGCCTTATAGTCACCTGGCACAGGGGAATGAGAACGAGTACCAAGTTTGCCAGATCTAGATTCATATTTTAGAATCTCATCTCATTAGTGGTGTGACCTGGGATGCAGTATCAGATGTCTCTTGCACGAGGTCTTGAGTAACCCATTGCTGTGGTGCAAAGATGTACAAGTCCACAAATTTTAATCCCTTAAGACCCTCATTTTTGAACAACTGTGTACCGAATATCTACTACATACCAGTGTCCTTCTAGGTCCTTGAGATACAGCAATGGCCTTTCCTTCCTTCAGGAAACTGGTATTATAGCACAGGAAGAATGAAGGTAAGTGTGACAGGTGGGGAAATTTTATAGCATCTCAGGTTGAAAACAAATAAAGAGAAGGGTGTGTGTGATTTTCAGAGAGAAAGACCCAAGTAGGCGTCACTGGTAAAATGACATTTCAGGACATTTTTCAGATTTAGCAAATAAAAATAATACACATCTGATGAAATTTTACTTTTAGTTGACAAATGATTTTTATCATAATGGTATCCCCACATTAAATGTCCCCAATTGTAGGGCTTATGCCACTGTCTGAAATTCAAATGTACTTGAGTGTCCTCTGTTTTAGTTAGAAATCCTACAGTTTAAGTCAATACTAAAAATTGCTCATGTAGGTTTTCAAGGAGACTATAACTGGGGCTGCGTAAAAGCCCCAAGTTGGGCTTGAGGAATACCTTGGATGTTGATATGTGGGGAGCAGTGCCATCCCGGGAGGGAGGACGTCATGGTGGGGCAGTGGGGTGAGGCACTGGCAGTCAGCTCACATTTGGATTGGAACACAGAATGTGAATGCAGAATCCAGAACAGACATCCAGGGAGGAGAAACAAGTCTGAGACTGCCTTGAACCTGGATGACTTTATCAAGGAAGTGACTGGAGAAAGAAGACAAAGCTCAAGCCCCGGTTTATTCCAACATTACACGCGTGGAGAAGGTTGAGGAAGAGTGAGGCACACGAGAGTGAAGGCAGACCAGTGAAATATAAAGAAAAACCTCAGACTGTGGTGTCCTGAAGACCCAGTGAAGGAAATGCATTCAACAGGAATGATCAACTGTGTGAAATGCCAGCCATAGCCTGAAGAACATCCATTTATGTCCTGGATATGTGTGTGCGTGTGTATGTGTGCGTGTGTGTGATGTGTTTGATGGACAGTGTTTTGGATTGGTGAGGAGGGAGTCAATTCTAAATACTTCTTCATTGCTGTGACAAAACACTCTGACCACTACCAACTTGGGGAGGAAAGGGTTTATTTAGCTTACGTATCCCAGGTCACAGTTCATCCAGGAGCCCAAGGTAGGAACTCAGGGCAGGAATCTGGAGGCAGGAGCTGGAGCACAGGGCATGGAGGAACGCTGCTTACTGGCTTGCTCCCCGGGCCCCTGCTCAGCCTGCTTTCTCCCATGGGTGGCACTACCCACAGTAGGCTGGCCCAGGTAGGAACTCAGGGCAGGAACCTGGAGGCAGGAGCTGGAGCACAGACCATGGAGGAACGCTGCTTACTGGCTTGCTCCCCGGGCCCCTGCTCAGCCTGCTTTCTCCCATGGGTGGCACTACCCACAGTAGGCTGGGCCATCCCACATCACTCAATCAAGAAAATGCCCCACAGACATGGACACAAGCCAGTCCAATGGAGGCAATTCCCCATTTGAGGCTCCCTCAACCCAGGTATGTCAAGTTGACACTAAAGCTATCCAGCACAGCACTTTTCCAAGCAATCCTCGTTCCATTCTGTTTTTTTCTCCACAAGCTACTTGGTTATGGTGACAAGCTGATGAGTCACTCTCAAAACAAGACCCTTTGCCATTGTTAGCATAAAAACACACAGGTAAGCTTTGCAGTTTTCTTATGGAAGGACTATAGGTTGGTCCACCAGCAGTATATGGATTTTATAGCTCCTCTAGTATAGTCTGATGGCCTAGGGAGACCCCTTCATTGATGGAAAGCCATGACTGCACTGTTGTTACATTCTGGGTCGTTCCACAGACATTTATCTACCAGGACAGGGACACAGTCCTGATGAGTTACTGCCATTCAGATATCTCCCTATGGCCATGAGGCTTAAAATTCTTGTTCTGAGCATTTTTAATGACAATTTCAAATATATGTTATATATAATATGTAACTATGTGGATTTTAAATGTTTTTTAAAATATTTTTATTTGGGGCTAGAGAGACGGCTCAGTGTTTAAGAGCACTCACTGCTCCTGCAGAGGACCAGGGTTCAATTCCCAGCACCCACATGGTGGCTAAAAACTGTCTGTAACTCCAGTTTCAGGGGATCCGACGCCCTCTTCTGACCTCCTCAGGCATTGCATGACAAGGGTGTACTTACACAGATGCAGGCAATACACTCATACACATAAATTTTTTTTTAAAAATTAAAAACTTAAAACATTTTTCTTTATTACTTTTATGTGTATGAGTGCATTATCTGCATGTGTGTAAGTTAATCTGTGTTGTATAGTGCCTGCAGAGGTCAAAAGACGGAGTCAGATCCCCTAGAACTGGAGTTATGGGTGGTTGTTAGCCACCATGTGGGTCCTGGGAATCAAACCCCAGTCCTCTGAAAGAACAGTCAGTGTTCTTAACTGCTGAGCCATCTCTCCACTCCCAGATTTTAAATATTTTATTTATTTTACGTGTATGAGTGTGTTGCCTGCGTGTATGTGAGTGCACCCGTGTCGTGCAATGCTGTGGAGGTCAGAAGAGGGCTTTGGAGTCCCCTGGAACTGGAGTTAAGGATGGTTCATAGCCGCCATGTGGGTGCTGGGAATCAAACCCGGGTCCTCTGCAAGAGCAGTCAGTGCTCTTAACCGCTGAGCCATCTCTCCACTCCCTTTTAATTAAGAAAATTTTTTGGCCTTATATGTTTTTGTAAGTGTATGTGTATATTGTGTGCATGTATGCAAGTGCTTCTATGTCATGCAATGTCCGTGGAGGACAGAAGAGGGCATCAGATCCCCTGGAACTGGAGTTAATGGACAGTTGTTAGTCAGCAGGTGGGTGCTGGGATTCAAACCTGGATCTTCTGCAAGAAGAGCCAGTATTTTTAACTGCTAAGCCATCTTTCCAGCCCTATATGTTTTAAATTTTGAAGTAACTGATTTATATATACTTTTAAAGTTACATATACAGTGCAAGAAGCTTCTGTAGATGCCTCACATAGTTCTCTGCAATGCTAACATCTCATGTTACCATGGTAAGTTTATCTCAATGAAGAAACCAATACTGTGATGTACCTGTAACTAAGTTTAGGACTTTTCCAGATCCTACCAACTTTCTCCACCCTGGCTCTCCTCTTGCTTCAGGATGCCACATCCAGGAGCCCAGGGTGTCACATTATCCCTGGGGTCATGTCCCCCAAGTCCTCTCCACTAGGACAGTTTCTCAGTCTTTTCATGTCTTACTTGGTATTGGCAATTTTGAGAAATACTAACCTGTCTTATGTTTTGTGAAATATTCCTTATAATATACTTTTCTGATGCTTTCCCTATGATTAGATTGAGGTTATAGCTTTTGTTTTTTAGAAAGAAAAATCCAGTGTGTTGATCCATTTTATCATCTGTCTGACCAAATAAAATGGCAACAACTTAAGGGAGGAAAGATGTACCCTGTTCACAGTTTCAGAGATTTCATACCATCCTGTTGGGGAGAGACTCTGCAAGGCAGTTCAGCTCATGGCAAACAGGAAGTAGAGTGAAGTAGTGACAGGGGGACCTAGGACCTACTTCCTCTAACCACACCCCACATCCCACAGTTCCACCACCTCCCAAAAGACTTAAAAATTTGAGTCTATCATGGATTAAACCTTAACCCTCATGGTCTAATGGGCCCCGTAAATGCTCCCACAGACATGTCAAAATGTATGTTTTATTAGTCTCTCGGGTGTTTTTCAGTCCAATCGAGCTAGCAATCTAGATTGACCATGACACTCAGCGATGAAATGCCCTTCTGATCACACCCCATCAGAGAAAACATAGTATTAACATGAATCTGTGGTCAGGGTACTCACCTTGGCCATCTGGTTAAGGTACTAGCTATCAAGATTTCCTTAGTGATGTTACTGTTTTTCCCCTTTTTATATTCTTTTTCTCTGGAGGCAAGTCATTTTCCAGTCCACACCCAAAGATAGCAAGGGTTTGAGCTCTACCTCATTGAGGTTGATAAAATCAACTTACATTGTTTGGAATTCTTCTATAAGGACATTTTACTCATTCACCCATTCAAGCAATCATTTATTTTACCAGTATAGAAGCTGATGTGTCTATTTGTTTTATATTTGGGGTTGTAATTGGGACCCCATTTACTTTTGGTTCAAATGGTTCCAACTGAGGTTACTAAGTGCTCTGTCCGATTGAACCCTGCGTCTGTTTGACATGCCTTCGAACGTTTGCTTTTCTTTAGTGCATCTTAATTTTCAGGCATTGATAGATCCTCTGTGGTCATCATATGTTTCCCCTGCCAAGCCCGAGAATCAGCTATTCCTCCCACGGGCCTTGGTTCCTTTCATTGGGAAATGTTAGCTAAAATATGATCTGGTGGGGCTGGAGAGATGGCTCAGAGGTTAAAAGCATTGGCTACTTTTGTAAAGGATCTGGGTTTGATTTCCAAAACCAAGATATCTGTAACTCCAGTTCCAGGGGTTCCAACACCCTCTTCTCACCCCTACAAACATTGCATGCAGATGGTGCATACACTCATACACATAAAATAAAAATAATAAAATATTTAAAAAAATGATCTGGTAGCTGTGGCATGGTGGCACACGCCTTTAATCCCAGCACTTAGGAGGCAGAAGCAGATGACTCTCTGTGAGATCAAGGCCAGCCTGGTCTATGTAGTGAGTTTCAGGCAGCTTGGGCTATAAAGATTCCCTGTCTCAAAACAAACAAACAAACAAACAAAAAACTAAACTAAACAAAACACCAAACCAAACCAAAACCCCATGATCTGGCATGAATTCCCAAAGACCTTTTATATTACTGGGTCAAAATGATTCTCTCTGGATGGTTTGTCAATCACTGGTACCAACTACGTATTACTCAAGGGAAGCCAGCAGAGGTCACCAAGTTACTAACTTGGGGGTGAGACAGTATTGACAAGTTGAGGGCGAGCGACAAAAGCAGAATCTTGTCTATGTAGCATGGTCTGAGAGGCAATGACAAGTCTCCTTTCTTCTCTCCCATTTTCAGAATACCTCTTTTCTCCCCACAGGATTCCTCACTTTCATATATTTGAATTTCAGCCTTTCTGTCCTTTGAAATAGTTTCCAATTAAAATAAATTATCTTACTTTGTTGAAAATTATCTTTCTTCTAACTTGAACCTTTAGATGCATCACTTTCCTTTACTGGCTTCAAATTTGATCCTTGTGCTGTAAAAGGTTAGACCTGATTGAGTGAGTCATTTCTTCATTCACCAAACTTGCCACATGCCTGGCTAAGCACTCCTCTGCAGTTTTGGCTTTGTCCTCTAGGCCTTTGGGATTCTTGAGTGTTTTCCCTGTTACCTACAGTATGTTTTTAAGGAAGGTGCAGGACATGATGGGCGGTGATGTTAGGCTGGAGTCCTTTGCAGCTAGGTGTCCCCAGGATGCACAAGGCCCAAAGCTGTACTTGGCAAATGATATTCTATGCCTGCCAAAGTCTCCAGCCACAGCCCTAAGGGACCTGAAAGAGCAATTAGGAGTGACTGCTTGAGGAAGACAGACTTTGATTTTTTAAGAGTCTTATCATTTGTGTGTAGTGCTGAGTTTATTGACCTGTCAAATGCTGATTTTACAGTAGTGACATCAGGTGTGTTGAGTCATCATCATACCTTCATCTGAGGTACTTTGAAATTAATAGCAGGGAGTTCTGAGAGGATGACTTCTGGTTAGAATGTTCCATTACCCTTGATACTACTGATGGAATTAGTGATGCTAAGCCAGTACTCTGTGGCTGTTACTATGCACAGGCACACACACAGAGACATGCATACACATATACATATAGACACAGACACATACAAACACATATGTGCACACACATACACATAGACACACACGCAGACACATGCACAGACACAGACATATACATGCATAGACACTCACTTCACTAACTTCTCATGGGTATGCTATGAGGTTGGCACTATTTTTTTTAAGTTTTACTTTTTTTCATTCAATTTATTTAATGGCTAATGATTAGACGAAGCATTTCATTACAGCATTAACATATTCAATAACAATTTCCAAAGCAAAGATACATCTCTTCCAAAAGTGGCTGTAAATTTTTAGGTTCACAGTCGAATTAATAAAGTTATACAATATTGAACTCAGTATTAACCTATAAAACATAAAATTGAATGAGGTTTTAACCTTCAAAAAGATCTCCACTTAATTTTAGAATATACTGTTTCATACAGAAAAAAAAATTTTTAATGCTACTAACACTTAGATGTTTGCACATGAGTCTCTAATCTCTATCTGATTATTACTAGTCACAGTTGGTTACACTTGGATCCTTGGCACCTGAGTATGGGTATAAAGTCATCAGGCAGATTTCAATGGTAATGTTTTTTACCTCTACTAGTTAACATGAAACAAATTTTAATTCTTCTTCCTCAAATATAACTCATTTTTAAATTTTGTTGATTTTTTTTGTATTTCATATAGAACATCCCAAACAATCTTATTCATCTATATACCCACTTCTTAAATGGCACCCTCCCACAGCCTCCCCACTCCCACATACTGGAGTCCATATACTCTGTCATCCCTGTTACTGTCCACTGTGTTGTCAGCACCCCAGCCATTCCCCAGTGCTTGTTCTTCTGCTGAATCTATTGAGCCTGTCTAGAGAGCCTTGTTTTAGGAAGATCAGCTGTTCCTCATCTAGCAGTAATCAGTTGTCAATATTCCTTTAGATAAGATTGGGGTCTGCTGTTCATTTTCCCAGTTCTATGCTGGGTCACTGTCTGGGAGTCTCTTGGGCCACCCTGGGAGGTTGGCACTATTTTTATACCTGTTTTACAGGTGAGAAAATTGAAACATATAAGGATAACATATTTTTTTCCTGAGGTCAGTTATTAAATGGAAAAGAATCAGTCAGTCTTATCTCAAATTTCTATTTTTAAAAAATGTTTTTATTTATTTTTTTATTTAACCTGTATGAGTGTATTGCCTGCATGTATATAAGTATGTCCATGTCATGCAATGCCTGCAGAGGTCAAAAGAGGGCATCAGATCCCCTGAAACTGGAGTTATGGACAGCTGTGAGCTACCATGTGGGTGCTCATATCTGAACCTGGGTCCTCTGCAAGAGCAGCCAGTGCTCTTAACCACTGATCAATCTCCCCAGCCCCAAATTTCAATTTTTAAAATGTGCTCTGTGTGCTGACATGAATATGTCTCTCCTCCATGCTCTTCAAGATATTGCTCCCCAGTTGCCACCCAACCTCATCCCCAGACTTCACACCTCCAGAATTTTACATGTTAAGGTGCTGTCTTACTAAGTTTGTTTTTCCTCAGGCCACTCTCATGGGCTCTCCCTGTATACAAAACCTGTGTCTGGGGGTCTTTCTCATACCCTGTCTTTTATTTAAATCATAGTTGCCACTGAAAATGACTTATTAGGCTGATATGACTACATATCATTCTGGGTGGAAAGGACATTCTTACTTTATTTTTTTAATTTTATGTATATGATTGTATTGCCTGCATACACTGTATGTATGCATGTATGTAAGTGCACTGGTGTCATGCAGTGCCGGCAGAGGTCAGAAGAGGGCATTGGATCCCCTGGAACTGGAGTTATGGATGGTTGTTAGCCACAGTGTGGGTGCTTGGAATTGAACCCTGGTCTTCTGCAAGAGTAGTCAGTGCTCTTAACTGCTGAGCCATCCCTCCAGCCCCAGACAATCTCATTTTAAATAAGGCCACTAGTGTAACCCAAAGAAAATGGCAACAATTTAAGAGAATAAAGACAGTGATAACACTCCAGCTTGGCATGACAGAAGTGCTCAAAAAATGCAGCAGCCAGCATTGGTCAGTGTTCCCTTTGTGCCCAGTGTTGGGTAAAGTATTTCACATGGGTAATTCCATTTGATTCCCATGGGGGACCTTGGAGGTTAACACTGTTTTCTTTGCTTACAGATGTTTGTTGAGTTGTTCCAAGGTAACTGTCATCATTAGTGTCAGGTGTCAATGACACAAATCTGGAGTTACCTGGGAAGAGGGAAGCACAACTGGAGGATTTCCCCTGTCAGATTGACCTGCGGGCATGCCTTTGAGGCTTTTTCTTAATAGCTAATTGATGAAGGAGAGTCTGGCCCACTGTGGGTGGTTCCAGCCCCAGGAGGTGGGTCTGGTTGCATAAGAAAAGTAGTTTAGCAAGCCAGAGGAAGCAAGCCAGTATGCAGCATTGCTCCACGTTCTTCAGCTCCCACTTTTACACTCCTGGCTTGAACTCCTGCCATGGCGTCCCTCCATGGTGGACTGTATAACCTGTAAGCCGATATCAACCCTTTCCTCCTTAAGTTGCTCTGGGTCATGCTATTTACTACAGCAATAGAAACTAAGCTAGAACAGTCATAGAGCAACAGCGAATTTCTAAGATTCTTCACACTCAAGCTTTACCTTTGAGTACAGACCCTTTGAATGGTAGCACTCTTCCAGCCCTGATTTCACAGAATTTGTGCTGCTGGGACAGTCTGAGTAAAGAAATAACACATGAATTTTATTATCTACTGTGGAGCAATACTTCTATAAAATGCAACAATATGATCACCTGCTTAGATGCTACAATGTCAACTTCTTACCCAAGTCTCTAAATGCGCTGTTAAGAGACCAGTGTTAATGGACTGATACCAGTCTGTGGGTTATGCTCTGAATAGCACTAGTTAATGTATCCTTACCAATGGTGTAATTCATTAGCTGTATGCTAGACACAGCTGAACTTCTTTCTGTTCCTTTGTGTAAGTTGTATTCTGTACTTTGTCCAAACTACTGGTTAGTAAGCCAATATACAAGGCAGACATAAAGGTAGGCAAATCTGGACTTGAAACTAATTTTGCCTATCATACGTAATGACCCTCAGTTCCATTTCCCATTTCTCTACAACATCCCATCCCATAGATGGCGAGCTAAAGGCTAATGCCAGGTCTGCCTATGGTTATGACAGGATGCAGAGTGACTTGGACACATGTTGGGGACCAGAAGGACTTCAGTAATCATTAACATATATTCCAATGACCAACTAACCAGTGTTCCAGTACTTTTGATTATCGGGGAAGTTTCACTTTTATACACACACACACACATACACACCCCACTGGAGACTTGTCAGAAAGTTTGGGACAGTTAACTTTCTTGAAAGGAGAGGTTCTCTTTGAATATTAGTTCCCATCTGCCATAGCAATTCATTTGACCTGGGGATGTCAGGCCTCCTCTGACCCTCTGCCTCCCTGGAGCTGGCTGCCCCAGGTGTACCCAGGGAAGACAACTCTAAGCGTCTAAGCGGCAGCACAGAGGATGAAGATGGATGTCAAAATATCAATTTGGAGCCAGCCCTGCTGATGTAAGCTGAACAAGAGCTCCATTTAGCCAGTGGAGTTGACTGGATTGTAATTCTCACTTCTTAGCCTAGAAATGGAAGAGCATATGCCCCTACAATCTTGAAGGCAGTTGCTTTGCTCCATGATCCACTCGCTGATTTCTTTGAGATTATAGGACCAAGGAAATTAGAGCTGGATAGAGCCTTCCTTTAAAAACTGGAATGGCTGAGCTGGCTGAGAAGTCAGAGCTTGAAGGCAGGACACAGTTACCACTTGGTTATGTCTATCATGATTGTTGTAGTACGAAGCAAATTATTTTCCATCCCTGCATTTCAGTATTCACATCTGCAAAAGAGGGATTTTTTAAAAAAGATTTGCAGGCAATGTGCTTACAGTCCCGATTTACCTATTAATATTTAAGTATTCTTGAATTCTTTCTTCAAAATTCTTTTCAACTTCCTTTTATGGGTTCTTACTGCCTTTGGCCTCAGGCCAGTATTTAGCCTTAGATGAAATTTATTACAGGCTCTGGCCTGCATTCCCAAGAAACCCTAATCTAGGAAGACCCAGCCTGACCTCACACCACCCATGGGTGCAAAGCCAGCTAAATCCTCCAGGTGGACTGCATGGAGCCCACCTCTTTTCCTCTTAATGTTTTCATTCCTTTCCCCCGGTAGAGCCTTTGATTCAGCCTCTGTATCCATATCAGCCCTCATTCCAGAGGTTAGGGAACTAATGTGATTCTGCCAACTTCTATGTTTCTCAATTACGCATTCTGGGACTGGGTAAATAACCATGAGATGAGTTTGGGGACCCACTGGGCAGACTGTGAGTCAAACTTCGGTTAAAACTCCATCAATCACCTGACTTCCATATTCCTGTACTTTAACTGGCAGGCCACAGTACTTTGGGGGGTCTCCGGAATCAATGTCAATTCAGAGGTAGTGTCTAATAGGCCCTGAAAGGACTATTTTCTTTTCCCCAAAGTACAGTTACCTTGCATTGAAGGCCATAGGTCTCTTTGGGGAAGGATGGGGGGAAAATTAATTATAATTTTTTTTTGGTGTTTTGACAAGCTCCTTCCTCAAGGAACCTAGGCTCTCTTTCATTCGAGGAATTGTGGGTCTATAAACTGGCTCAAGTCTGGAAATTGGTTGGAGGGCCATGATTCTCTGTTGCTATGATCATGGTAGTTTTTCATTCATTTGTTCTGGAATTTTTCTACTTACACAGTTTGAGCAAGAACTTAGTAGGCTCCCTACTGATTTCACTTCTGGAAGTACCATGATTAATTAGCCAGTGCCAAAGGTCTGCATGAAACAAAGTGTTAGAAAGGTACTTTGCCTGTGCTGCCTGTGATGGTAACTGTGCTCACATTGCCTTTGGGGATTCAGTGCAGGACACTTGGACCTTGCTGCTTTGGGATCCACTTAGTCTCATTCAGTTGAGTGGCCACAGTTCCCACAGGAACAGTGGCCACAGGTCTGGCAAACAGAGAAGAGCAACATGTGCTGGTGCCCTTCTCACAAATCTGTTTCTTATAGCATCAGTGAAGGGATCACTTGATCTTAGAAGTTCAAGACCAGCTTTGCCAACATAGCATGACTCTATCACAAAATAAATAAATAAATAAATACATAAATAAATGCTGTTATTTACTTTATAGATGAAACCCTTTTAGACTCGTTTTACACACACATGTATGATTGAATCTTTAATGCTTTAGGCTTTAGAAAAGTTCTTTTTTTCTCACAAGATCTAAATGCACTCCTTCACTTACCACAGTTGAGCTGGAAGCAGAGAATGCAAGGCAAAGCAGACATACTGTGCCAAGGTAGAAGGTACAGTGAGGTGGGAGAGACAGGCCTGATCAATGATCCTAGGGACAGAGTGCAGGCACAGTAGAGGTTCACTCTGCAGAAGACAGTGCCAGGTGCTGGGAAAGGGACTCCAGTGGAGTAGAGATTTGGGGAGCTTAGGAGAGTACAGGATGTAGGCAGAGAGAAGAACGTGCATTGTGTCTGTGGGTGCCTGCCGATAGCAGGTCATGTGTAGATGCTGGAGGACAGTGGGAAGTGAAGAACATGGAGAGGAGGGCAGGAGCAGGCAAGGGTCAGGGGGTAACCTTGGCAAGGATTTCTTCTTCCACCAAACAGGTGAGTGATTGTCAAGCACACCAGGCCAGAGTCTGAGTTCCCAGCCTGCATTCTTCAGACTTTTTCCCTAGTCTGCAGGCCCACTCGGCCCTCTGCTTGCCTTCGGTTGGCTTTGGTCTCTCCCTTCTCATAGCCATTGGGTTCCTTCCTTGTGCTCCAGACCTAAGTTCTCCTTGCTGCCTCTGTCGCTATCTCAGCTCTTCCCCCTCTATCCTTCCTTGTCCTCTGGGGAATCTCTCTTTGATGGGGCATCATGGGTCCCTCCTGTCACCTTTCTTCTGAGTAGCCACCAAAGAACTATCTACCTCTGTCCTGTAGCCAGCCTGGTGTGAGTGAGGTTAGCCCCTACTCAGTGTATGATGGTTTAAAACTTTACAAGGCTTCTATGTGCTTTTTCTATTAGCTGCTTATTATGATCCCATAAAAGAGTAGGTCAAAAATTATTATCCCCATTTGCTAGATAAGAAAACAATTTCAGGAAAGCCAAGAGGCTCATGCATTACTGTACAACTGGAGTGAGGGTTAGGGGGTAGCAGTGGAGTGTGGGTAGTTAGTGGGAGTCATACTCTGAGCCAAGAGCTGTAAGATCAAATCCCTTCCACATTCTCCTAAGATTTATTTATATATCTTTCATCAAATATATTGGTAAACCGAACATAAATCAATGTTCTGCTAAAATCTGACATAAAAAGATACCTGTGAAACCATCACCAATGAAAGTTGTATTGGACTCTTCTGAAGTTTCTCCCTGCAGGTCACTTGTGCCACCAACCGTCACAGGAAACTGCCAATATGTATTGTGCCTCTGTAGCGTACTTTGCATTTTCTAGAATTGATTGAAGATGGAGCCAAATTATATAGCCATATTTTTTTCTGGCTTCTTTCAGTCAACCTGACTGTGTTGTGATCAACCATGTCACATGTTCTAGTGGTTCACTCCTCTGTTTTCTGCCACATTGTGTTGCATGAGTTCGTGACCATTTGGCTCAACAGTCTTCCGTGATAAGCTAATTTAGTGCCTTTCAAATTTGGGTGATTACAATAACGGTGCTGTGAACATTCATGAAAACTTTCCACAAACCTTGATTTTCTTTTCTCATAAATACCCAGGATAGGAGCAACTGGAGATCATATATTAAATGTATTAGTATGTTTGATGTTTTTATTCTTTGAAACTTTTATACATTTATACAATGTATCCTGAGCCTATCCACTCCAACCCCCTCTTCCTATACCCCTTTCAGGCACCTCCCATACACCTCGCTTTCTACTTCATGTTATTTTTCTTTTTACTAACCCACTGAGTTCCATTACTCCTTTCCATGGTGTGTCATCCATTAGGGCACAGGGGACATAGCAGTAGCCATCCCCCAAACAGAAGTGACTCTCCTTTAGCAACCATCAACTTCCAATAACTTGTCAACTAGAGACGTGACTTGTGAGTCCTTCCACCATCCATGCCGGGATGTTGACTGCAGTGGTCTTGTGCAGGTCTGGTGCATGTAACCATAGCTGTTGAGGGTTCATGGGTATAATAACCCTGTCGTGTCTATAAGGTGCTATTAACTTTTAAAGTAGAATAGAGTTAGCATGTTTCACAAAATGTTTTCCAAAGTCTTTTAGAACTTTTTAAAATTTTATTTTTTTATTTTATATGTAGGTGTATTTTGCCTGCTTGTATGCTAAGTGTACCAATTTCATTAAATGCCCATGGAAGCCAGAAGAGGGCATCAGAGCCCCTGGAACTACAGTTATAGACTGTTGTCAGCTACTATGTGGGTGCTGGGAACTGAACCCCAGTCTTCTGGAAGAGCAACCAGTATCCTTTTCTTTAAAGTTTTTTTTTTTTTAATTTGAAATTTTATGTGTATGCGTGTATTGCCTCTGTGTAGGTAAGTGCACCCATGTCATGCAATGCTTGAAGAGGAAAAAGAGGCTGTCAGATCCCTTGGAATTAGAGTTACGGAGAGTTGTTAGCTGCCATGTGGGTGCTGGGATTTGAACCTGGGTCTTCTGCAAGAACAGCTAGTGTTCTTAACCACTGATCCATCTCTCCAGCACCAAAACCAGTGTTCTTAACTGGTGAACCATTTCTCCAGTCCCTCCAGGTCTTTCTTTTAATATTTGATTGATTGATTGATTGATTGGCTGATTGATTGAGTGGTGTGTGTGTATGAATATTTTGCCTATATTTATATATGTGCACCATTTGCATGCTTGGTGCTCATAGAGGCCAGAAGAGAGCATCAGATCCTGTGAAACTGGAGTTGCAGATGGTTGTCAACCATCATGCGGTAGCTGGGAACCCAACCCCAGATTGCTGCAACAGCAGCAAGGTCTTTTAATTGCTGAGCCATCCCTTTATCCCAGAAAGTCTCTTCTCTTTACTTCACAGTCCCACCAGCAAGGGATGGCACTGCAGGTTCCTCTGCATCTCTGCCAGTGCTTGATATGGTCAGGCTTTTGACTTTCCGACATTCTAATGGGTGTGCAGTGGCGTTGCATTGTGACCTGGCTCCAATTTACTGTGCATCTCCCCAAATGAATAGTGATATGAACTCAAGTGTTCCATTTGTTTGCTGGGTTTACTACATTCTGTCTTAATAATAAACTTCTTTAACAGCCATAACATATGTTATTAGATTTTTTATCATGGATAAGACAATGGCTTTTTACATGTAAGTTAAGTGGGTGTGATATAACCCTGCTGTACACACTCATCAAGGATGACGTTTATCACAGTGT
Organism: Nannospalax galili; assembly: GCF_000622305.1. Classification (NCBI taxonomy): domain Eukaryota; kingdom Metazoa; phylum Chordata; class Mammalia; order Rodentia; family Spalacidae; genus Nannospalax; species Nannospalax galili. The sequence goes on along the minus strand of NW_008348685.1, from coordinate 1,458,044 downwards.
AAAGTGGTCTGTTCTGTACAAATCTGCCTTTTCTACACTAAGTGATCACAAGGGGAAGTCTGCATATTGTTTATTTTTATATCTCCTGTGTCTGTTACACTGCTAGACTTATAGTAGAAACTTTGTTAAAGTTTTGTGAATTGCATTTATCTGCTTTCTCATGTAGAGGTATTCTAAAGTAGATATAAAAATATACTTAATATTTTAAATTAATGTTTTGTACCTTGTGCTATGTGACCATGTTATATTGGAGAGCACTTTTACTCTCTTTGATCCTCAATTTTCCTGTTTCACAAAGGGGCACAGTTTCACAAACTGCCACAATTAGGATCTTACTAACACTAGCATTATGGGATCAGAGGGTTACCAGTGTGCACAGACCTCATCAACCTAGGACAACAAACTAAGGTGATATGCCTTTGAAAGCTCACATTATACTGAGTTTTGAATCATCCTCAAATGAGAAGGGAAACGAATTCAAAGATTTGTTTCATCTTCCAGAATGCTGACTCTGAGAAATATTCTGCAATTAAGAGAAAAGCATTTTTCACAAAAGGAGATAGAGCTCTGTGGTCATCGCATATGCCTTTGCTTCTCAAAGTTTGAGAAAGGATCAGTTTGATTTCAGTAAGCTCTTTTTTCCTTTGTCACAATTAAATAACAATCCCCAAACTTGCTGTGAACCTGTATGATGAGGCTCTGAGGAAGGGCTCTCTGGGTTGAGGTCCACCAGGGAGGCTGGATCAGCATCACCTGAAGTAACTGTGTATATGAATCTATGGACAAGGGTACCACATAATTCAACCTAGGACACTGTTTAGGCCTTAGGAAGATAGTTTTCAAGATAGGACCCAGGGACTTTGTATCAGAATGCCCAGATATTGTTGAAGATTTGTTGATTCCTCCCTGGACAGCTTCCCTGAAGAAAGCTCTGTGGACTTTGCATCAAACACAATGGATTTTGTTATTCACAAGAAGCACAAGAAAATTAGTTCCTGGGGCTAGGAGAGATGGTTCAGAGATTAAGAACACTGGCTGATCTTGGAGAGGACCAGAGTTTGATTTCCAGGACCCAAGTAGTATTTTATAATGTCTTGTAATTCAGCTCCTGGGGAATCTAACACCCTATTCTGGCCTCTGTCAATACCAGCACACACTGGTACAACACACACACACACACACACACACACACAGACACACACACACACATAAATAAAAATAAAATAAATCTTTTTTTCTTTTTCCAATGTATATTTTTATTGAATTTTTGTGGATTTTATACAATGCATCTTTATCATATTTAAGCTCCCTCCCCATCTTCATTTCACACCCCCTCCCCATAATCTGCCTACCACCCACCCAGAGCTAAGGGACCATTGTGGAAGAGGGGCAGAAAGATTGTAAGAGCCAAGGGTGGTATGTGACAATAAGGAAACAGAGTCGTACAGGCTCCTGGAATTTGCTTGTATGAACTTATAGCAATGGTGGTAGCATGCTCAAGACCCATGCAAGCTCAATCGGATAAAAACCAGCATAGAACTAGGGAAATAAGCAGAAGGCCTCCACCGTAGCCAAGGAATTATTGACAGATGATTACTGCTGGGTAAGGGACCATTGATCTTTAAAGGAGTGATGCTAAATGGGCTGAATAGTCTCCAGTAGATGAACTCATACTGAGAGACATCTGGGTACACAAACTTGACTTGATAGGCCTTAGCATATGTGACAGAATACATGAAAATGATCTTTTTTGAAAAGGGATTTGCCTATTCCTTTGATTCTTCAAAATATGAACAAAACAACTGTGTCTTTAGACTCTTTGCATAGCCACCCACAAAATTATCATGATGAATGTATATTATAGTTTTCACCTACAGAAACCTAGTGGAACTTAGCTTTCAGCTCTCTAAGAGTTCTGCTGGAGAGAACAATCCCAGGAAAGGAAGCAAAAAGTATGCAAACATGAAGTAGCTTCCTTTGGTCACACATTCATCAATGAGCATGCACCTGTTAAGGGCCTGGAGGAGTTGGGCTTCTGCACTGGAAGAGTTTTCCATTCTCTATCCTCACAAAGCTTGCATTCTAGTTGAGGAGACAGATTAAAAAAAAGAGAGAGATGGGTACAGAGTGAGAGGACATTAAAAGCAACCAACAGAGTGATGTGGTAAGGGACTCAGGGAAGGTGGAAGGCAGGATCGGGAGGCCTACCCTCTCTGAGGAGGATCTGAGTGATGTGTATCTAAAATGGACCCTTGAGCAAAGCCTTCAGGCAGGGGAAACAGCCATTGCCAATGTTCAGAGGACAGGAAAAGTCCTTTACTCCAAAAATTGACCAAGGCTCCAGTACCTGGGGTAGGATGAATGAAAGACAGGGACGAAAAGGAGGTAGAAGCTCAGGGTTGGTGGGATTTGGAAGACAAGGAAGAGGAAGAGACACAGGGAGTGATGGAAGAGAAGAAAGGAGGGAGGAGGAGATCCAAAGGGGAGGGAAGAAGAATGGATTTATAAATATGTATTTGTATATATGTATTATAAAAGGAGATGAATTAGATTGATTTCCATGATACTGTCTGGGTAGTCTATGAATGGCCCATCTGAAGCAGCCTAGTTAGCTACTCAGGCCATGCAGTTGGGTGAGTCAGCGTCTCGTTCTGGTACTGAAGGCCTGGATAATTCCTAGAGAGTTCCTGGTTTCAGTCTAGTTTGGAAAGCCCAACAAGCTGGACTTGAATGTCTGCTGGAGGATGGTGCCAGTAGCAGCAGCAATAGACATGCTCAGAAAGATGCAAAGGCAGGCCCAGCAACATGGCTTTTTCCTTGAACTTCTTATTTATTTAATATACTTTATTATTTTTATGTGCATGAGTGTATTACTGCATGTATGTGAGTGCACCCATGTCATGCAATGCTGGTAGAGGTCAGAAGAGGACATTGGATTCCCCTGGAATTGGAGTTATGGAAGGTTGTTAGGTGTCATGTGGATGCCAAACCCAGGTCCTCTGCAAGGTCAGACAGTGCTCTTAATCACTGAGCCATCTCTCCAGCCCTGCCTTGGACTTCTTTATATCTGTGTAACCCACTGGAAGATGCTGCCCAGACTAAAGGAGGCTTTTCCATAGTCAGTCAATGTGGGAGACAGGCTTGAGCCTAGGGTGAAAGTCTTATTGACAGCCATACAGCAGGCCCGAGGCAACGGCCCGACCGCTGGAGCCACAAGGAATGCCTTGTGACATTTGCTCCCATTGGCAGATCACGAGAGTGTTGCCTAGAGCTCGCCACTCCCTAATCACCACCCTTGGCATCCAAAATTGCAACACTTAGATATTGCAACAGTCAGGGTCACATGGTTTCCAGGAATCCTGGCTCTATAATCTGAAACCCAGTATGCTAATGAGGCCTCCTACCTGCTATTCTGTGATAGGATGCAAAGTCTGTTATGCTAATAGGACACTAAGTCTGTTATGTTAATAAGGTATCCTACTTGCTATACTGTGATAGGACACTAGAGCTGTTATGCTAATAAGGTATCCTAGTTGTTGTGCTGTGATTGGACCACTACCCCTATATAAGCTTGTGACTTCCTGCAATAAACCAGACCTGTGTCACTGAACCTGGTCTCCTGTGTCTGAACACGGCTCCACTGACACAGTCTCCTCATCAGCCCTGGGGTCCAGGACTGGGCAGAAGCAGCGACAACAGGAGGCAGCACCGGGCAAGCAGAAGAGCTGCCCCAGCACCAGGTGAGCAGAAGAGCGGCCTCAGCCAAGGGTGAGTGGAGGAGCAGCCTCGATGCCCGTGAGAATGAAGGAGCGGCTTCCACTGGAGGTGACTACAAGTCAGTTCTACCTGGACAGGCCCACAGGTGTGTCTCCTAGGTGACTCCAGATCCTGTCGAATTGACAATGAAGATTAGCCAGATTCAAAGACAGGGTCAGGTGGTTGAGGTTTAAGTACCCTCTTCAGAGCTGATTGAGGAGGCATGTTATAGGCAGTCTTAGAGAAGCAGTTAATGATTTTTAAAGTAAATGGATGAGCCCAGAGCTGGTAGTGGATTGGGTAAAGATTGTTCTCAGATCTGGGGTGGGAGCCTTGCAAGGTTAGAGGTGAACCTCACAGGAAGGAAGTACACCACATCCTGCAGATGAAGTCCTCCAAGCAGTCTCATCTGGGAGAGTGAGGACTTTAGTCTCTTCTCTTCTGCCCTTAGTCTTTCTGGGCTATTTGATGAGATTCCTAGGGAGAGGGGTTAACAGAAGCTTCTTTCCTCAGATAAGGGGACTTCTGAGAAAACTCTGTGTGCCTAGAGGATCAAAGATGGTTGAGAGATGAGGAGGTGAGAAGGGGCTAGAGTGACCTTAGTCAGCTCTGAAACCTCTTCTCTAGCTATGCATGTCAAAATGTCACACTGTAGGGTGTTAGTATTTGAGCCCTGGGAGAGGCGGGAAAGAAGAGGGGAAGGATTCTTTTTAGAGAGCATTGCATAAATAAGCCAAGGGAGGAAGGAACAGAGGTGCCCATGGAGGCTACTTTATGGAAATAAGAAGTGAATTCCTTATTACCAGAGGTAATTAAACAAGGTAGGGAGTGCAGGTCCAAGAAGATGGAAAGAACAGGGATCTGGTAACAATGCTGGTGGATGAAATTAAAATAAGGCCAAAAGGGCTGGCATATTGACTGTGTGACCTCATATTCTTCCTAAAATTTAATTCTGTTCAAAGACTCATATTAAATATGGAAAGTTAGTTGCGGTTTTAGAGTCATCTAATATTCTTAACAATGTCCCTGCAACAATCGGATCACTTTAGCACCATAACTGTGCTAAAAGCAATGCTCATTCCTTAATTTTTTCTCTTGTCTCTGAAATATTGCAGTATCCACCTTTAATCTTTTGAAAAGTCAGATCCTTTCAGTAAGGAAGAAAATTACTTTTTCTGTAGGGGTGGTGAAGTAAATTATATTTTATTGTAACCATTACATAATTACTCCTTTGCAGGCAAACCTGTCCTCACTCAGAGATTTAAATATTAGAAGTTAGAACCCTGCCTGCCTCCTTTTCCCCAGCTCCCAGGTGAGAACAGCTCTGAGGAGATTGTCAGCACTGGTATCAATTGTAGGGGCGGGTGCTCCAAAAGTAAGGGAGCAGGGTGCTTACCCAAGGTAGGCTGATGTTTTTCTTTTAAAACTATGTATGATGGAATGATTTGTGTAAAGATCATTGAAATGTTGCACTTAGAACATTTCAATCCCAGCTTAGTTGGCATCTAACAGAACCTTCTGCTGTGGAGCATTTCAAATGATAGGAACTTGGTAAAATAGGGCAGACCTTTTGAAAAGGGTGAGTAATGACAGGACCAGGGACCAGTGGGTCACAAAAGGAGGCAAACACTCTTGATCCTCCCTCTCTCTTCATACTCCCTTGGCGTATTAATTCGTTTTCTGTTGCTGTGATAGAAACACTGACCAAACAACTTATGAAAGGAAGAATTTATTTGGGCTTATGGTTCCAGGGGAATTACAGTCCGTCTTGGTGGGGAGGTATGGCGCCAGAGGTGGCTGGAGGAGGAGCAGAAGCTAAGCTCTACATCTTCCAGCAGGCACAGGAAACAAGAGAGCAACTGGAGATCCAGCAAGGCTTAAGAACTCTCTAAGCCCACCCCCAGTGATGTGCTTCCTCCAGGGTAGCCAGCCACCTTCTAAAACCTCCTGAAACAGCGCCACCATCTGGGGACAAAAGATCCAAATACTTGGAGCCCCGTGGGGGACATTTTCATTCAAAACCACCGTATTGGGTAAATACATAGAGAGGAAACTTTTTATTTCATTTTGCATTTTAAATAAATAAAAGGAGTCTGATACATTGAAGCTGAGATACTGACATTGACTTCAGTGTCTATGAAACCACAGAGTATGGTGGGGCTTTGGCAAACTGATAGTTGTTGTTCCATATAAAGAATAGTCTCTACTTAGACCCTTCTGATGGTAGACTAGAAATGATGTGACCCCAATACTGCTGTTGCCCTATTTTGATTTCTGTTGCTGTGGTAAACATCATGACCAAATTCATCTTGAGGAGGACAAGGTTTGTTTCAGCCTACAAGTTACAGTCTATCATCAAGGGATGCCAAGGCAGGAATGCTAGGCAGGGGCATGAAGCAGAAACTTAAGCAGAGACTTAGAGAAATGCTGCTTAACAGTTTGCTCCCCTGGCTGGCTCAGCTGAGGCCCAACTGGGGCCTCTTATATCAATTAGCAACCAAGAAAATGCCCCAGCACTCAGGAGGTAGATCTCTTTGAGAATGAGGGCAGCCTGGTCTACATAGTGAAAATTCCAGGCCAGCTGGGGCTACAAGTTCCAGGACAGCTGGGACTACAGGGAGACCATGTCTCAAAAAAAAAAAAAAAAAAAAAAAAAAAAAAAAAAAAAAAAGGAGCATGTCCCACAGACCCATAGATCCACCCACAGGCCAATCTGCTGGAGAAAAGTCTTAAGTGAGATTCCTTCTTCCCGGGTGTATTTAGATTTCTGTCAAGTTGACAAAAAACAACACAGCCATCATTTCATTTCTTCAAAGACAGACTGGAATTATGAATTCCTCTCTCCGCATGTGTGTATATGTGCGGGTCTTTGTGTGTAGGTGAATATATGTGTATGCATTCACGTGTGTGTATAGATGCATGTATTTTGAGAGGGTTCAAGTGTGTGCACGTGGAGCTCAGAGGACATTCTTGGGTGTCGTTCCCTAGGGGCTGTCCTCTTTGTTTTTTGAGGCAGGGTCTCACATTGGCTTGGAGATCACCAAGTAAGCTGGGCTGCCTGGTCAAAAAACCCCAGGAACCTGCCTGTCTCTGAACCATGGTTTACAAGCATACATCACCATGCGTAGCTTTGCCATGTGTGTTCTGTGGATAGAACTCAGGTTAACATTCTTGCAAGGAAATCACTTTACCAAATGAGCTGTCTCCCACTCCGTAACTGCTTTAAAAAAATGTGAAACCTCCATTCCTTGTAGATTAGTAATTAGTTCAAACATTTTTAAAAAGTCCTCTCAGGGCACACTGTGTGGGTCAGATCAGAACCACTTGTGAAACACTGCAGCCTGCTGGCCTCCGGGTTGACTCTTTGATCAAGGAGAACCACTGAGTTTCTCCCTCATTTGATATGCTGCTTCTCAACCACCAACTTCAATCTTAGCCCAAGTAATAAGAAAAATCAAGCTAATTATGTGTTTATGAGCCAAAGACAAGTTCTTACTGAATACTAGAATTTCTAAGAAAGGTCAAAATTGGAGTCTTATAAAATGTCTCTATCACTCAGTCTTGAAGAAACCTGGTTTTATTCACAGCTGTGGCTCCAACTTAGTTTTGAAAAATACCTCTGGCTCTGGGAAGAGATATTTTATGTGACATGGTAGCAAAACTCAGATATTTTCTTGTTTAGATTTATGGCCATTTCTGACTCTTAGAAGGGCTGCTGTGGGCTCCATCAGTGCTACGGTGAGCTGTCTCTGACAGCAATGAATTCACTGGACCATCTCTTAAACCTCCTCAATTACCAACTTTTTCCTAAACCTCAGAGTACATTACTCATGTAACTGAGAAAAGAATTATTATGACCTTCTTTTGTATCAATCTGGGATATATCATGAGAAACCTGTCTGCAGCTGGTCAGGTGTTTTCCAGGAGAATTAAGGAAAACCAGACAAGAGATGAAAATAAAGAAAATTCACAGAAAGAAAATCAGGACCTTCTGAAGACAGAACAGTATGTCCTCACATTCTTATTTAACTTAGGTGGACTTAGTTGTGGACAGAATGAGAGAAAAGGGAAGAGAGAGAGTTTGTTGCTTGTTTCAACCTCAAGAAGAGGGGCTGATGGGCGACAGGAATCTTATTTTGTTTAGCTGGTTTATGTATTCATGTGCTCCCCATGTGAGCATCTCATTGACACTGTGCATTGTGCCCCTGTGTTTGTCTGAAAATATGACCTGTAGTTGCAAGTCAAGTACATTCTCTGATGCTCAGTTGAGGAGATCTGAATGTACTGGCTTTGTTAAGAGAGTATTTTCAGGGCTAGAGAGATGGCTCAGCAGTTAAGAGCACTGACTGGTTTTGCAGAGGACCTGGGTTCAATTCCCAGCACCCACATGATGGCCATGAACCATCCTTAACTCCAGTTCCAGGGGAATCCGAAGCCCTCTTCTGACCTCCGCAGCATTGCACGACACAGGTACACTCACATGCATGCAGTCGATACCCTCATACACATAAAATTAAAAAAATAATAAAAAAGTATTTAAAAAGTATTTTTGTTCCCCATGTGGAAATTTCAGAGAGATTTTTCAAGGGTAGACATGAACAGTTTATATATTTGACCTCATATACTGAATATTTCATGTCTTTATTAGATATAACTGTAGATGTGACCATATGTTAGGTTACAATCCACCCCCATCATCACCCATGCCTCCACCCTTACCCATAGGAAAAAGCCTACTCAGCTCTCTGTTTCTGGAATCTGGGCTCTGTCACTCCTACGGAAGAAATAATGAAACAGAAAACTTTCTTAGGTTGGTTCATCAGAGGATTAAAAATTAATGAGAGACTGGGACAGTAGTTCTGGCAGTAAGAGCACATTGGATGAGAATGAAAGCCTGATTCCAGCCTTAGAACCCAGGCTAAAAATACGGGTCTGGTGGTCCATGCTTGTAATCCCAAGCCTGGGGAGATAGAGACGGGTGGATCCCCGGGACTCACTGGTCAGCCAGCCTCGTATATGGTGAGTTCTAGGCCAATGAATGACCCTGTCTCAAAAATAAATAAGTAGAATGGGGGAAGGGGAGTACATGCATTTAATCCCAGCACTCGGGAGGCAGAGGCAGGTGGATCTCTGTGAGATCAAGATGAGTCTTGTCTACATAGTGAGTTCCAGGCCAGCTGGGGCAACAGGTTGACCCTGACCCTATCTCCAAAAGAACCAAAGGTAAATAAATAAATAAATAATAAAAAGTAAATCAAGGAGGACAGCACCTGAGGAACAACAGCCGAGGCCATGTCCTGGTGTACACATATGACCTCCTGGTGTACACATATGACCTCCTGGTATACACATATGACCTCCTGGTGTACACATATGACCTCCTGGTGTACACATATGCACAAGCACATGTGCAAATACACATATGCACAAAAATAAGTAAATAGTAAGAAGTAATTATATCAGGAATTTTTCCATTCTGATTTCTCCTGTCTTATCTTTTGTTCCCCATTGAGCATCAACACTGTGCTTAGTGCTGACCATTGGCAACCACACATCTGTTGTTTATCTGATGATGATGTTCCACATGTAAAAATAACCACAGATTGGAGCTGGAGAGATGGCTCAGGAGTTAATAGCACTGGCTGGTCTTGCAGAAGACGAGTTCGGTTCCTAGCACCCACAAGGTGGCTAACAAACGTCTGTCACTCCAGTTCCAGATGATCCAAAGCTGCCTTCTGACCTGTACTGGCTTATCACAGCATGCAGGCAATACACTTATACACAGAAAATAAAACTACGAAAAATAAAATATAAAAAATAACCAGCTATTAGGTGCTAAAACAAAATCCAAGGTTCCTTCATCCAGAAAATAGTCTAGGTTGCTTCTCCTCCTCCTCCTCCTCCTCCTCCTCCTCCCCCCCTTCTTTGTCCAATTTCAATTTAAAGGTGATAATTCAAATGAGAAAAAAGTAAAGTGAAGTCATGAAACTTTTAAGAGGAAATTGTACCCAGTTACTCAAAGGACTGTGAGGTAGGCAAGAGTTACTTAACACCTTCGCTCCACTTCATACCAAGCTCAGCGGAAAAATATGAAGGACTAGAAGCAGGTAGCAAGAGACTTCTGATATAAAAGAGTGAGAAAAGAGAAATATCATTAAAAGTGCATAGTAGAGGAATTCGTAATGCTCCACTTTCTTGGAACATAAAAAGAACTTTGAAATTCTTATCTTAACTCAGACAAAGGTTATTATCCTTACTTTGTCTAGCTAGGCAGTGATTCTGCCCACTATAAACTCAGATGTTTGACCCTGAACTCACACATAGATCTTCCCACAGATGTTTGGAGGTGATGAAGCTGATTATCCCTGGAGTGTTCTCCTTGGGAGCTCACATTTTTCTTCTCGTGTTACGAAAGGATCTAGCATTTGTATTCGTTACTCTCCTGTTGGCTGTGATAAAATACCATGACCAAAGGCAACTTAAGGAAGAGTTTATTTTGGCTTATGGTTAGCTGGTTAAGAGTCCACAATGACAGGAAGGCATGGCAGCATACAGGAACAGGAAACTGGGAGCTCACATCTTCAGCAGCAACAGCCAGCAGAGTGTGAACTAGAAGTGGGGTGAGGTTATGACCACTTAAAGCCAGCTCCCAGTGACTTGCTTGCACCAGCAGGCAGCAAGATTGTACCTCCTTAAAGGGTCTATGACCTCCCTAAATGGTGTCACCAACTGGTGAGCAGGTGTTCAAATACTCGAGCCTATGGGGGACATTTCTCACTCAAATCACCACTGGCACCAATTGCCTGTGTTCTACCTTTTCAAGGACATTTGTGAATGAAAAAGCCTGAAAGGTGGAGATTTTGCCTGTTAGGGCAGAGGGTGCTCTTGCTTATCAAACAGTAGAGTAAAGATGATTTGGGGGGCCTGGAGACAGCTCAGTGGATAAGAATACTTGCTGCTTTTCCAGAGGATCTGAGTTCGCTCCCAGCACCCAAGTCAACAGGCTTACAACTGTCTATATCTCCAGTTCCGGAGGGATCTGACCCTTTCTTTTGGCTGCCGGAGGGCACATGCACTTACATGGCATACATGTGCATACACACAAATACATAAATAAAAATAAAATCTTTAAAATAATCTTCCTTTTGAAAGTTCAGATCTATTATGATAGATGGATGTTCCCTAAGAATAGTTGTTTCTACATTTAAGAGAAATTAGAATTTGTGTTTTCCAACCCCTTTAAAGAAACCTCATTTTCTTAAGGTTTACTTTACTCACCATAAAATTTAACAATTTAAAATATATAACTGGGGGCTCTCAAGATGGATAAAGGTATTTGCCACCAAACCTGACAACTTGATTTTGATCCTGGGATGCACATGATAGGAGAGAACCAACTCTAGCAAGTTGACCTCTGGCCTCCATACATGTGCTGTTGCATGTGTACTCACACACACACACACACATACACACACACACACACAATAGGTAAAATTTTTTAAAAAATGTATAGTTGGCTTAGTCTTAACAAATCCATATAGTAATGTAACTAGAAACGCTTAGAAGGAAAACCCGCTGCTTTCACCCTCATGATCTCCCCCCTGCCCTTTGAACTGACTTTCCTCTGCTAAACCTCTTGCTCACAGACAACTATGGGCTCTTGTCTGTTTAGTTCCCCACCTCGCTGTTCCTATGTCTGGGATTCCATGTTGCAGAACCACGCAGTCTTCTACTTCTGGTTTCTTTCACTTGGTCTGTGTTTTGCACTCATCCTTTCTGTACTGTACACCAGAGTGCATTTTTCTATTGTTAATCTCTGAACGGTAGTTTGTGGATGTATTTCACCTTGTTTCCCCATTCATCAATTGAGTGGCATTTCTATTGCTTCCAAATTTTAGCCATTTTAAAGAAAGTTGCTATAAGTATAATCACTTGGATGATTGTGTGTTATTTATGTGTCTTGGGTGACTTTGCAGTAGGATAAATGAGTCATTGGGTGAAGGTGCGTTTAATTTTATTTATTTATATATTTGAATATTATGCATGACTGTAGTCTGCATTCTTATTTCTGTTGGCATGTTTAACTTTAAGGAGGAACATGCAAAGCTGTATTCCTGCTGCCTCACACTTTCCTATTCCCACTTGCAGCATGTGGGAATCCACTCACTCCATCTCCTCATTAACACTTCCTGCGGTTACTCTTTCGGATCACAACCCCATTCTAGAGGGCCCGCGGAGGTAGTTCCCAATTTCTCTAGACACCAATGATGCTGTGATGATTTGATGGGCTTACTTGACCCCTTCCTATCTTCTTTGGTGATGTGTCTGTTCAAATAATTTGTCCACTTTACTGGATTGTTATTTTTCCTCAGGGAATTCTAAGAATTTCTCTATTTCACAAAGAACTTTTTTTTTGTTTTGTTTTGGTTCTTTGAGACAGAATCTTTCTCTATATCCCAGGATGGCCTCTAATTCCTGATTCTCCTGTCTCTGTTTCCCATAATAATCCTGTATTATCATGCTTGGTTTGGAAAGAAATCCTGTATCAGATATATGCTTTGTAATTAATTTTTCCTGGACTGTGCTATGACTATTGCTTTATCAACAGTAAAATTTTTAATCCTGACGTATGTTCTCCCACATATGTGGCTCCTAGCACCAAACCCTTTTAAATTCCAGGTCCTTTTAATAAGATGATGCTATACAGCAGTCCCTTCTGCATGAAATAACTACCATCATCACGAGTTCAGCTGAGCCTGTTCCCTAATCATAGTCACAACTGAGCTTGCTGTCGGTTGTGCTCATTCATTAAAGGAGTGCCAAGCAGGGTCACTGGACCCTCAACTGAGTATCCAGCCACTCTTCCCAGCCAACTAGTTCAGCCTTGGAAGACAAAAGAAAAAT
>NW_008348685.1:1439509-1444957 GCF_000622305.1 Nannospalax galili | reverse complement strand
TATCTAATCCTTAAAAGATTTTAGGGTTACCTCTTCAGAGGGGGGAATGTTGGAGGGGAGGGATTTGGCATGGATTTGATCCATACACCTTATATACATGTATGAAATTCTCAATAAAGTTTTTGTAAAAAATTTTAAAAATCAAAAAGAAATTTTTTTTTTAATTTAGTGATTCCCAATTTGTCAGTGTTTTCATATCTGGTCACTTTCTGTGTTTTGCTAAGAAATTTTAAAAGAAATTTGCCTAGGCCAGGACTATAATTTCTCTTGTTTTCTTCAAGAACTGTAATAGTTTATATTTTTCACTGAGGTGTATAACCCATTTCAAGTTGAAAGTTGAAAATTTTGCATTTAGCCGTGAGTTAATGATTACTGCTTATTGTTCTGCATAGCCAAATTACTTCAGTACTAATTGTTGAAAAATTTATTTATCCTCTTCCTGCTGAATTCCCCGATAAATGTGTTGCAAATAAGTTGATCCTGTTACTGTGGCTCTTATCCCTGAATTAGGTACTCTACTCCTTGATCTATTTATTTTTATGTGAGCACTATGCTCTCTAAATCATCCTAGCATTATTTTAAGGTGATACAGCTCCTCTAACAAAGAAAAGGCACGGGTTGTATAGAAACTTAATGACCCAAAGAGAGCTAGAAGAAATCCATCATCCTCCCACCCTCCTCTCTTCTTTTATGTGTTGCTTCATGGGGTTATTTACTCCCCAACACCTACTCTCAGTTCCCCTTTGACAGAGCAGAGTGAACATGTAGTCACACGTTTTTATGTTTTATGTTACAAACTCGTGACATTTTTGCTTTCTAGTCAATCACATACTGTTTGATTTAACATAAACCAGAATTTTCCCCCACTATTTTCCTTATCTCTCTTAATGACAAGTAAACTTGAGACTCTTGGAAAATGAGTTCCATCTATCTTGCACACATCTTTGCAATAAGTACCTCTACTTAATAGAGTGGGCTGACCCCAATTAGAAATGACCAGTGCTCTGTGAGCTCAGAAACCAGCAGTACTCAAGACTGGGCTGTGATGGACTCTCCAGAGTCCTTTGGCTTCTTCCCTCATTAATCAGAAGTTCTCTGTGTGGGAACAGATGGTTAGTATAATAGGCAGAAAACAGTCACATGATCTTGCTTCTGTTTTACCAAACTTCCTTTCTGGAGTCAGCAAACATGAAATACAGGGCACATGACAAGTGAACCACTAGGGATTCCCCAACAAGAGCTCCCTCTAATGCATCCTCTCTACTCCAGGGTTACCACTCTGACTACTCATTTTCCCAGAGAGCCTTGGTGATCGCAGTGCCTAGAATACAGGGCAAGTGGATAGCAGAACAGGAATCTAGCCACAAAAGCCCCAGTCATCCAGAATTAGCCATTAAAGTTTTAATTTAATATTGCTGTCTTTTCTTTACTTCCCCCATGCATGTATGCATACACATGCATACCCATCTCCATTAGACACACACAAACATACAATATTTATAGGGAATTTTACACTCTGGGAGAGAATGTGTGTGTGTGTGTGTGTGTGTGTGTGTGTGTGTGTGTGTGTGTGTGTGTCTGATCTGGTGGACTGAGTGGGAACATTTTTAACTTTATTTTATCGAAAAAGTTTGAAAAATTACAGCTAACTGAGAAGGAGAAAACAATGAAAGATGATCTGTCATTTAAAAATACGATGTGAATCTTTCAAACTAAAGAATTTGGTCACTTGTATAAAACATTTCATGTCTGGGGTAAGAAACCTTTTCTACCTCCCCATTGCTCATACTAAGAATACATACATATACATATGCATATACATGCATATACATGTGTGAGAGAGAGACAGACAGAGTCAGAAATCTACTTTACATGGATATTTTATAAATTTTCATGCATTAGGAATCTATTGTGTCTAACTTCTAAGTTACTAAACTCTCAGTTAAAGGGTATTCAAATCATTTCACTTCTATGATTAATTGGAAGTGTGTGTGTTATATAGAATCTCCCTTTTAGGGGCTACAGAGATGTTGTAGTGTTATAATGTTACTTGCTGCCAAGCCTGACAATCTGAGTTTGATCCCAGCACCAACATGGTGGAAGGAGATGGTCAATTTCTGCATGCTGTCCTCTGACCTCCACATGTATATATGCTACACTCTGACTTCCACATGTATACAGTGACAGATCCACATCCCTTCACACACAAATTAATAAATGTAATAAAGTTTTAAAAATCTCCCTCTTTAGTGCTTATTAAAAACACTTGCAAAATATATGACTATGCTTCTGTGTCTATTCCGAAGGACACCTGAAGACGTAGAGGTCATTTACAGGGCTTATCCTGTAAGGCTATAACTGCAGTGGCGATATTAAAGGAGTTACAGTGAGTGAACAATGACCCTGGCCCTCAGTTCTTCTGTTGTAAAACGAGGGCAGGAACTGCATTAAGAGTTTGCCAGCTGTGTTGGATGGAGCCCCCAGCCTCCAATCTATCACATCCTACCTGGGATGTTTTTAAAATGGTCTTTCCAGTCATTGCATCTATCCACAAAAGTAGCTGTCATCCTCTTTGTCTTGTACATGTGGAAACTAAAGCCAGAGAGACTGTGTGTCTTGCTCGAGGTCATCAAGCAGGTAGGAAACAAAACCCAGAGTCC
This sequence comes from Nannospalax galili, assembly GCF_000622305.1. Classification (NCBI taxonomy): domain Eukaryota; kingdom Metazoa; phylum Chordata; class Mammalia; order Rodentia; family Spalacidae; genus Nannospalax; species Nannospalax galili. Next base: position 1,442,297 of record NW_008348685.1, on the reverse strand, counting down.
TCCGTCCCCCTGTACTTCTCATTCCTGGCCCCAAAGTTATCAAATTTCAGTGATTTCTTGTAACTTTAGTTTTTCTTCCCACTGGCCCCTGGTGTCCTGTAACGTACTGACTCGGTCCTTCTCTATTTGATAATCTATGCTCAATTTTTTTTCCTGCTCAGTAGCCACTATTTCCATATTAGCTAAGTCTCATCTGCTTGTTCATGTTTTGGAAGCTGCCTGATGGAGAACAGCCTGCTTCTTTAGGACAAAGTGTTTAATTGTAGCAGAAAGGTCAAGGGGACTTGGAGGTATGTGGCTTTCCCTGCACCCTGATCACACCATGTAGGCATCCTTTACCTATTTTGAGTGGAGGACTGGATGGTTCCAGGGGAGATGCTGAGCACTTCTTGCTGTAAATCATGTCTCGGTGCTTTCACTATTGAATGGATGTGACAGCCACTAGGGATGTGTCTCCTGGGAGGACAAGGGTCACTGCTTAGCATAAGTAGCTCCAGAAAAGGAAACCAAGTGGATGGAGGTCAGCTGTCTTTTCCCATAGAAGTTTATTTAAGCATGTTTCTGAGCAGCAACTTAGAAGCAAGCAGGAGGTATTTTTCTTGGCTCATTTGTCTGCCCCATAAAAATGACTTTATCCTCAGTGCTGAAGGGCATTATTGGGGTATTCAGAACTTCCCGTAGCATCTTTGTTTACAAGTCATGAAGTTTACTTCTGATGCTCTTCCCCTGGACTAGGTTATTTTGGGGAACTGTTGACAACATTGCAAAGCAAAGATTCTGACATTAGTTTTCATCATGTTTTGTTTTTACCTCTTAAAGATATTACATGTTTTATTGTAGAACATTTTGAAGAGACAAAAACAACCCATCATAGAGACAACAATTATTTTAAAATGTACATCTCATCCTATCGGTCTTCTGTATAAAACATTCCAGTGGTTTCTACTCATATTTATAATGAAAGCTAAATTCTTCCTTCTTGAATAAAAGGTTCCACACATCAGTATGCTTTTATTATATTTTCAGTGTGCATTTTATATCATCAAGAGTACTGTGTTGTAAGAATTTAATAATTGAATAAGAAACAAACCTACTGAAATTTCATTATGTATATGAACATATCATACCTCTCCTACCTTTGTCTCCCAGGTCGACTTATTGGGTTGTTTACAGTTATTTTTACTTGTAAAGAACATTACAAAGAACATCTTTGTGCATACATATTTACAGTTGAATGCCCCTTGTCCAAAATGTTTGGGGCCAGAGTATTTAGGATTTTCAGATTATTTTTCTTTTGGATTTGGGATATTTGCATATACATAATGAAATCTCTTAAGGATGGGATTCAGATCCATGTTAGCTACTTTTCTTATTGCTGTGACAAAACACGAGAAAAACAAGTTAAGGAAGAAAGGGTTTGTTTTTGGTTTGTAGTTTGAAGGTTCAGTCTGTCATTGAGGGGAGGAGGCAGAGCAGGACTGGGAGACAACAGGGAACAGGGAGATAGAGGCTGATGCTTGTGTCCCTTTTTGGCCCTTTTAATCCAGTTTGGGACCCCAGTCTGTGGGATGATATCTCCCTCATTCAGGAAAGTCTCTCTAGAAACTCTCTCATTAATAAGCCTAGAGGTATGTCTTCTAAATGATTCCAAACCCAGTCAAGTTAACAGTGAAAACGAACTATGATAAAGTGTAAAGGAAATTCATTTATGTGTCTTACAACCTAAATTTAATTCTATGCAAAATTAAATTGATTTTAAGCCAGGTATGGTGGCTCACAACTTTAATCCCAGCAGTTTGGAGGCAAAAGTAGGCAGATCTCTGAAATCAAGACCAGCCTAGTCTCCATAGAGAGTTCAGGGCAGCTGGGGCTAGAGCGAGTCCCTGTCTCAAAAAGACACCCCCCAAATTAAATTAATTGAGTACGTGAAATAGTTCCTTTGTATACTACATCATTAGAAGGCAAAGGTATAAGAACTAAGCGCCACAGGTGAACCATCTGTAAGAACCATCCTTCCTTATTGAATTTATATCCTATAGATAAACAATAATTTTGGTACTCGCACTTAAGTAATAGCATAAAATATGACATACTATTAATATAGTGAAAAAAATAATATATTTAGGGCAACTAAGAATCCTGTGGGTGCTCAAAAAATTTCAAATTTTGGAGTATTTTAGGTTTTGGTTTTGGAGGTTAAGGATGTTCATTGTGTATAAACATTTTTAGATTAGAAAGGCTCTTTGTAGCAATCAGGAGAATTAGCAGGCCATTTAAATGAGATAATGAATGAAAGCACTTAACTGTCTTTACCTGCACATTATCATAATGAATATAAATTACTTTAGCTTCAGAACTGATATATTTCAGCCCCAACTTTGGGGAGAAATTGGCCACCACATAGTACTACTAAAGTTTAGGCAGTCTACTTCCCAGTCCTGGAGATCCTTAGTAGATAAAGGCAGCTTTGTATCTTGGTTGAAACAAGTAATCTGTGCAGTGAGATTGAGACTGAGCTCTGGTTGCCCAGAGCATGGGGCTGTTGACTAATGGTACCTTGGAGAGTACTTGTTCATTTCTTGCATCACTTCTCTAGCACTGCTGTGCTCTCCTGACACCACCACCCAAGGAACACTTGCTCTCAAATCCTTTGCTGTCTCCATGACAGCTTTTCATCATGGTCATAAATTCTTTGAAGCCCTTCTCATTGATAGATGGAGTTCAGGTCCCTGTTTCTCTTTCTCCTCCTCCTCCTCCTCCTCCTCCTCCTCTTCCTCCTCCTCCCCCC
>NW_008348685.1:1371231-1439364 GCF_000622305.1 Nannospalax galili | reverse complement strand
TCCCCCCTCCCTCTTGCTCCTCCTCCTCATCCTCCTCATCCTTCTTGTTTGAGACTGGTTCTCCCAGTAGCTCCAGCTGGCCTGGAACTTGCTATGTAGACTGGACTGGCCTCCATTCCACAGAGATCTGCCTGCCATTTGCCTCCCAAGTGCTGGGACTAAAGGCATGCATCACCATGCCTGGCCTTAGTCCCTGTTTCTTGAATCTGAGAGAATTTTTTGACCTGAAGTGAAATGGAAGCAATGCTATGTGGTTTTTGAGGCTGTCATTAAAGACCAGGAAATTTCTGTCTGGTTTCCTGCAACACTTGCTCTTGGAAAATTGAGCTACTGTGTAGAGTCCAGTGACCTCAAGGCTGCCACAATGCCTCCATTGTGATATGTTGAATAACCGTTTAGAGAGACTCAAACCTCTGTATATAGAGATGCTGTCTAATAAGATCACAATTACTCATTTTATTCCATCTCAGTGGAAAGGTATGTGAGTGAAGAGACCCCATTATTTGACTCACTCCAAGTCAAATCTGTCTTCTTAGCTGAAAGCCAAGACATCATGGAGGAGAAACAAGTTGTTCCCACTGTGCTCCATCTCAGTGCATAAGCCATAGGCTCCACCAATATAATAAACTCATTTTTATGATTATAGCCAGAACAATGACCTATGATAATATATTTAGAGAGGAGATACCATGAAAATTTCTGAGAAAGTTAAAGACAAGAATACTAGTTATCTCATTGAGGAAGAATGCAGTTCAATTATGTTTTGTTGTGCAGAGATGAGGAACTTTACCGAAAGAGTATGCATTCAGCATGCATCCTCTCTCCCATGATAGGACCGTCTAATCGATACTATCTAAAGAAATTGGCTCTCAGAAAGTTACATGGTCTAAATTAGGCAAATAAATTGCTGAAGAACTATCCAGGGGGCACTGCTTAATAAGTTTCCAATAGCTCTATCCTTTTTAATGGTGTTTGCTTGTTTTATCATTAACAATCTACATACATTTGGTTAGAAATGTGTGTGACTTGAGCAAAGATGTAGAGTGGATTTTGCCCAGACAAACCCCTGAATTACATCTGGTTTGAACACAAGGAGGAAGGTAGGGCTGTTCTCAGGTGACAGGGAATGATTCCTGGGTCTGATATGATATTGGCCACATCCAGTCACCTGGTGCCTGTTTAGTTAGTATCAGATACATGACAGCATGTGGAAGTGTGTCTGTTGATCCTGAAATGGCAATAGACCCTCACTTCAGAAGAAGGGGGCCTGGAACCAGGAGCGTTTGGCACTGAGTTGTAAAAGCTCAAAACAAATGATTTTGTTATAGTCCTTTCCTCCTTCTGCTATCCAGGAGAATTTCAGTGTCTGTACACCAGAACCAAGAATGTTTTTCCATGTTAAGGTCCTGCAGTCCTGTCTATTACTCATGGGTGCTACTGAGGCAGAGTACATATCAGTCCAGTCCTCACTTCAGAAACACAGCTGCATGTTAGATTTGTATATGTGGGCATCAGAGACTTGAAAGAAAGCCCGAGAGCACAGTCCAGTTCACATTTAATGATGGCCATTCTATGTCTCAGTTGTTGAACAGCTGTCCCCTCAGCAGATATGAAACTTGTCTTCACAGTGGATAGATTAGCTACATTGGAATAAAATCTGGAAGAAAACATATATCCCCACTTATACACTCACAAAGGCAATATGCAATACTTTGTATACAGTTGACTAAAACTACTATAAGTCATAGTCTATATGAAAAAAGGAAATTAGACCCCTTAGTGGGCCCAATTAGACTCCTCTAGGAGTGTGAGGCCGAGCAGTGGGCGTGTTCGGGAGGCAGCTGCAAGTGCCCCGCCACACCACACCTCCCCATGCCTCTTCTGCCAGGGTTAACCTGCTGGCAACCACTGAGCCACGCACTCATGGGGACCAGACATCATCACTCAGGTGACCAACCCCAAGGAGGACAAGGGCCGGTCACTGGGTACAGGTAAGAAAAGACTTGGCAAGTAATAAAGAAAACAGTTGGAGAGCCAAGATAGTAGAGGTAGTGGCTCTGGGCAAAGTGTGATTCTATTAAGATGTCACAGCTGGGCATGGTGGTGCATGCCTGTAGTCCCAGCACTTGAGAGGCAGAGGCAGACAGATCTCTGTGAGTTCAATACCAGCCTGGCCTACATAGTGAGTTTCAGGCCAGCCGGGGCTTCAGGGAGACACCATTTCAAAAAGAGCAAAAAGAAAAAAAGAAGTCTTCTCCTTGGCTCCCCCTGACCAAGGAGGAAGATGTGAAAACCCCAGGCACCAAAATAAGCAAACTATAACTTGGAACATAAACAAACAAAGAACCCCAACTCATAGGATCCATCTGTCTCTTTGAGCAAAAGTGAAAGGCAGTATTTTCCAATATTGATGTCCCTCTAGCAAGAAAGCTGAGCCAGCAAGTGACTGTTGCCTCCATTTGCTACACAGAAGCCAAATGCTCTATCTTAAATATAAGTATAATCTTGTGGACTGAGTAACAAAGACAGGAAAAGAGTAGGAACCAGTGTAATTAAAATTATGACCCGTCCTGTGAGCCTGGAACTGTAATTGCCTCCTGTGAATCTGGAGCTGTGGTGTTCTCACATGAGCCTGGAGTTGTGGTTGTCTTTCCTGAACCTAGAGCTGAGGTCCCCTCCCCTGTGGTTACCTCCTGTGAGCCGGAGCTGTGGTTTCCTCCTGTGAACCTAGAGTTGTGGTCCCCTCCAGAGAACCTAAAACTGAGGTCCCCTCCCATGAACCTGGAGCTTTGGTCCCCAACTGTGAGGGATGGTTCCACATTCCTCTGGTTGTAGACTGATGAATGGAGTCTGAAGGATTTCCCAATGTTGGGCAGCAGTTTCAGCCTTCTCTGAGTGGCTGCGTTCCCTACAGCCCCCTCTCCCAGGATCCCAGGTTATGCATGACAGTGGCTTTGCCTCTGTGTTGAGCTTATGCTTGGGACAGGGGAGGTTTCTGTCATTTTCAGAATCTAGTCTTGGAAGGATCAAGTGTCTAGAAAGGACTTCCCACCTACCCTGAGGGTCTGCTATGGTCTTGACTCTACGGTCAAGGACTCTATAGTCCTGGACATTCAGGCATTGATGTTGGACCATATTCATTCCCAGGCCCCAAGAGTTTCCCATTATTTTTCTATTAATCTTCTACAGCCCCAGGGTACCATAAAGGTACAATAGAGGATATGGGAAACACGTAATTGAACTTCTAGAGATAAAAAAATCATAGACTGGCAAGTTATATTTAAAAAGTACTGTAATAACTAAACTGATATGTCTCAAACTGAAAATATGTAATTGTATTTTAAAATGTAAATTCTCAATTCTATATGTCTACTATAATTTTTGAGTATTATTTAATGACAAACTGTACTACTAAGCTTCAATAATACTTTGAAATTTATCATTGTTGCTGTAATGTGAATTTGGCATGCACTCCCTTTCCAAATTCTCCAGTCTATACAAAGTTTTTCAATAGAAACATTTTATTTTTTTAATGCAGTGCTTATTTTTAAAAAGGAAATTATATTCAGAGAAAATAAATGAAACAATTTTAACCAGTCAACTAAAAATAATAGAAAGTCAAGTGTGGTGGCTCACACCTATAATCCCAGCACTTGGGAGATTGAAGCAGCAGCTTTGTCGCAAATTCAAGGCCAGCCTGGACTACGATGTGAGCACCTCAATAGTATAGAGGAATTGCAAATGAAACAGCAGGTAACAAAAAACAGATGCCACATTATAAGGGGCAGACCTACCAGGATTTCCTGAGGTCAGGCACATACAGACTGGCTGCTCACACGCTGTTGGGAGGACAGTATTTCTGCAACACTTCTAAGAATAAAGTGGCTTTCTGTGTTAAAACCAGGAGAAGAATGTGAAAATTTTGTCACTAGAACTTCTAGGAATCTACCGCAAATACAGAGGAGGCAAACACAAAGATTTATGAAAAGAATAATCATCAAAGTGAAGTTTAGTATAAAGAAATATGAAAACAATCTAAAAGCCCTCCAAAGGGTGTGAGTCAATGACTGAGGTATTATACATGACGTACAGCAATCAGTAAACCTTACGTTTTCAAAGGATACTCGATGGTATGAGAAATATTCTTGTCTGAATGCTAATGAATAAAATAGGGAAAAAATTTATTAGCCATTTGTTACCAATTCTCGGCATGAGTTTATAAATGCTAGAAGCAAATACATCAAAAATGTCAGCCCAATTACCTCTGAGTAGTGAGATTATAGCTGACATTCATTTCCTCCTATTTAACACTTTGGTATTTCCTAAATCTCTACAATGAACATCAAATTAGTTTTCTTTGGCTATAGAACAAATCATCAGCCACTTTGTGCAGGGTGAACATCCCTAAGTCAAAGGACTGACATGCCCTGGCTCCGAAACTTTTTGAGTAGCAACATGAATGAAGCCTTTAGTGGAAAATTGCATACTGTGAAACTTGGCTTTACCGACGAAATTATTAAAAATATCTTATAAAATCACCTTCAGGGTAGGTATCTAAGTAACAAGTGAATTTCATGCTTAGATTTGGGTCATATCCTCAAGATATTATATAAATATTTAAAAATTTGAAAATGATACCACCAAAACTCCAAGACACTTTTGCCTGCAAGCATTTTTGATAAGGGACAGTCAACCTGTAGCTTAAAATATTATCCCGTATTATTCATCAGCTTTGGAAGAGTTGAGGTTTCGGGTTGGCTTAGTGTGATTCTCAAATGGAGGTCTCATGAGGTTGACAGAGGGGATCAGCTGGGGTAAAATCTCACCAGGAACATAGAGCTCACTTATGCCACTCGCACTGTTGGGAGAATTCACTGTTGGAAGACGCTGGACAGGGGTTCTCCTACACGCCAGAGGCTGTCATGGCTCCTTTCCATGTGGTCCATGGATGGGTCATGACCCTTCCTTCCTTCCTTCCTTCCTTCCTTCCTTCCTTCCTTCCTTCCTTCCTTCTTATTTTCTCCTTTTAAAAAAGATTTATTTTAGTTTTAATTATGTGTATGTGTATGTTTGTACCTGGGTCTGTCCACGTGTGAGTGTGGATGCCACAGGAAGCCAGAAGAGGGTGTGGAATCCCCTGGAGGTACAGTTATTGGTGAGAGCCACCTAATGTGGGTACTGGGAACAGAACTTGGGTCCTGTCCAAGAGCAGTTTGTGACCTTAACTGCTGAGCCTTCTCTCTAGCCCATGCTTGCTTTCTGCCTGTCAAGGAAAAATACATGAAGTTCCTCTTTTGCAACCCCCTGGAGAAAGCTGTCTACATTTTTTGTTGTTTTTGTTGGAAGTTTGAGGGAACAATTCTTTTTTTAAAATTTAAATTAAAAAAATAATTTCATATATAATTACTGTATTCACATTATTCATATCCCTCCCTCGGCTAAGTGCTCAGCTGGAATGGGAGCCTGAAGGACAGATCCATAAAGGATGATAATAATAAAATAGGTAAACATGTTCATAATGGAGGCCTCTCACCACTTCAGAAGAAGTTATTAATAAGGAAAGGATGGAAAGTAGAAAGCACCTGATGGTGCATTATAATTACAGCATATATTAATAAATATTCTCTCTCTCTCTCTCTCTCTCTCTCTCTCTCTCTCTCTCTCTCTTCCAGACATTGATTTCATGTTGCTCTTCATCTAGCGGTAAATTTTCCCCCACCCATGCTGGCATGTCAGCTGGTGGTGGTGTTGTTATGTAGGTCTTGTATAGGCAACCATATTATTGAGAGTTCACAGGCACAGTTTCCCTCTTATGTCTGGAGACATGGAGCAGCAAGCACCCTGGAAAACACTTTACTTTTCAGCAACCCATGAGATGTTTTGAAAGACCTAGAGGCTCTCCCTTCATCAAGGTCACATGATCTGGGAATTAATTTACATTGGCAAAATCCTTCAATACATCATCTAGGTGAGGGTTTAGTTGAATATCTAAAAACATGCCTCCACTAGGGGCTGGGAATCTTGAGGAATTTCTTAGAATGCTGCTTACTATGAGCATGTGTTAGCAGGCTAAACTCAAGGAACATATTCCTGGACCTCTAATTCTGTCTCCAACTTATGAATTGACTTCTAAAATGTTACGTAGTATCTCTGTGCTTCGGGTATTTTATTTTTAATAGGGAGTATAATAATTGTAATTGTCTAAAGAGTTGTTGTAAAATCCATTGCAAATTTAGATGTAATAATGTATGATTGCTTAATTTGGTGTGAAGTCTGGTTTGTAGTACCAGCATTAGGAAATACAGAACATAATTAAAGTCCACAAAAACTAGTTAGGCAGAAAATAATTTGACGAAGCACGTAGGAGAGAGAGAGCTTTGGGTGTTATCACGGTCTTTTCTTTCCCAACTAAGGCCGGGAGCCTGATTCTTCCCTTTCTTTTGGCAGTGATCTGAAATACATGAGCATGTCTCAGGGACTCCAACTGCTTTCCATTTTCAATGCTCGGTTTCTGTCTCCAGCAAAGACAACATTATGTACGTACTCTTGGTTGAGAGGACCTTGTCAAACTGCAAATATTGTCTAAAATGAAAGAGCGTGTATGATTGTAAACCATAGCTTGTGTCAACTTAAAGCTTCCGTAATGGGGCACTGAGAGGGGACATAGGTGGGAATTGTTTGATGTGGGATATAAAGGAAGAGAAAGAGGGACCCTGGAAAATGATCCACTGTCTAAACATAAGATGAAGAAAAGCTCAAGAGAGTTAGCTTCTAAGAGGTGGGAGAGAATAGAATCTCAATTTTAGAATGGTCAGATAGGCACATGGCATTCCAACCTCTATAACAATATGCCAGGGAAGTGGCATCTTGTGTCTGTGGGAGGGATTACACTGCCTGACTTTGGTTTGCTTCCTGCTATTAGAAAGTTTTTCTTGTCCGTGGAAATTCCTTCTTCTGCTCTTGGAAGCCCCATGTGGCGATTCTTAAGTCTACTTTTCCAGGCCAGTCTTTTGATGCTTTGTGCTTGGGGTGGGGGGATAGAGAGATGCTTAAAAACAAACTTCCTTAAGGCCCCTGCCTGTTCTCTTTGCTCTCTAGAACATTTCTACCCCTCTGTCACACAAGCCTACTCTTCTCTTCATGTCTAGCCACAACCTTTGGTGTTGTGTCACCTTCTGGTGTGAGAATAAAGTGACAACGTGAGGGCCCGAACTGCTAGATTTTTCTGAAAGATAGTGAATGCTCAATACCAGGTTGTCCCATTTATTCTTGTCCTATAGTCGGAACAAAAGGTATCACAGAAGTCAGTGCTCAGCGGACAAGGCTAGGTTCTCTGGGAGATTTCTCTGGATTCTACAAAACTGGTACTCTGTAACCCAGAGCATATATTCAATATTTATGTTTTAAAAGAATGAATGAGAATGCATAAATTTCTCCAAGGTCATGACTATAATAGTGTGAATCATAAAGCAATGATTATTACATGGTGTATTGAAAATACTAACATGCTTTAGCTTGAGATTAATGAAAAATTGTCTTATGAAATTGTAGCAGTGGGTGTTATAGCTAGGTAATTTATAGACATGGTCTGATTTAATCCCCCTGAAACCGTAACTACAGAAGGACAGCAACCATACCTTCTGCTCTCCTCAGAGTCTAACAGTGTGGCTATACTGAGGAGTGTTTATGAATTCCTTTAGCATAGACTTATGAAGAAGCTCCTTTGCATTGGAGCAAGCATCATTTGCTGGATGTTAATTCTTGGTACCAAAGAATTAGTGGTGCAAAAAACATTTAAAAATTACAGCTTTATGCAAGCTACCAGAAGGAAAAATTATTCATCAACCTCACCCATCTGTGAAAACTATAAACTATATATAACAACAACTGGCCTAGCAAGATACGGCCAACAGTGCAATAGTGGCACGAACATTATGGGAGTAGCCAAACACTTTTAAATTGGATTTAAGATCTGCCTTCTAGGATGGAGCCCATACCTCTCATTGATATCAGGCTTAGGAATCTGAGGCTAAATAGGTCACAGGACATAGGGGAGAACCTAATACCAGTTTTCTACTAAATAGTTATTATAGTAAACTGATTCTTAATGACTTATTATTATACCCATAGATTAATGAATCCATTTCTCAACTCTCACCAAAGCAGTTTCCTTATGCAACAGATGGTGATTAACATAGAAACACACAAGTGGCCAATGTGCAGAGAACAAGAGGCTGCAGAGTGCTTATCCCTGAATAGGACAGCTGTATGAAACTTCTGCCTCCCAAAGCTCAGGGATCATTGTGAAAAGGGGGCAGAAAGATTGTAAGAGCCAGAGGTGGTGAATGACCTCAAGGAAACAGAGTTCCAGACAGCTGGAAGTTGCTTATGTGAACTCACAGCAATGGAGACAGCATGCACAAGTTCCATGCAAGCTCAAACCAGAAAAAAAAAAATCCCGGCATAGACACGGACAAGTGAATAAGAAGTTCCAACCCCTCCTAAGGAAATTATTGTAGAAAATGGCCACTGGAGGGGCAGAGACAGCCTCTTTCAAGGATGGGACTCTTGGTAGGTTAACCAGGCTCCAATGGGTAGACCCACACTGAAGGACATTTGGAGACACAAATTAGACTCTGTAGGCCTTATTTTATATAAAATAGAGTAGATTAAATTGGATGGGGACAATAAGAGGAGGTATGGATAGGGGAGGGGATCTAAATAATATCAAATTTCAAATGCCTGAATGAAAAGGGCTTATCATGTATGGCAGAGTGCATGGGATTCAGTGGGGGAATGGAGGAGGCATGGATTTTGGGGGGTATCTAGATTTGATTGGGATCTGTTATATGAAATTTGCAAAGCTCAATATATATATTCACAAAAATATAATATAAAAAGAAAATCTTTTTCAGCTTTTGTGTAAAGAAATCTTAAAGAATGAAGGCTAGATTTAGTTAATTGTAGATTTGTCTCTGCCACTATAACCTTATGACCTTGGCCAGTTATTTCCAGTCCCTGGGATTGTCTTTACTCATCTGTAAAATGGTATGATAAACACAGGCCTGAGCTCTTAAGGAGGCTGAGAATAAAAGAATAGTGCTGAGGCCAGGTGTGGTGGTATACATCTTTAGTCCTAGCACCCAGGCGAGAGAGGCAGGTAGAGTTCTATGAGGTCAAGGCCAGCCTAGTTTACTTGGCTATTTCCAGATCATCTGTGAATACATGGAGACTGTGTCTAAAAAATAAAAAAATAATGCTGGATCCTCAGTGTAGTTGAATATATGGACCCATTATTTGTGTAACAGATAATATATAAGTATTAGTTGAGTCAATATACAAAGAATTACTCCCAAGAATTCTGTAAGGTAGATAAGAAATTTATTCCCCATTTCATAAACAACAAATTTGAACTAGAGAGAGGTTAAATATTTTATCCAAGGTCTCACATGTGTTAAGTATCAGGGCCAGGTTTTACATCTAAGCTCATGGCTCCATATTCCACCTGCCTCCCTACTGTTGCTGTGGTATGTGCCAGCTAATGGTAAAAGTTGGCAAATAGCAAAAACACACTGGCTACCATTCCTCAAAACAACTAAGGGAGGAGGGAAAATGCTGTGTCATTTCTCAATTATGATATGGCATGTAGGCTCCGGGAACATCATGGAGGGGTGGAGGAGGAATGTACCTGCCAAGGGTGTGGAGGAGTCCTCTGAACTGCTGTCTTCTGGACATGACATAGCCATTGTGCTCATGAGCTCACAGCAGTTACAGGTGCCTGTCTAAGACCGGCACAAGATCAAGCCAGTCAATAAGTTCAGCATGGAATTGGAGAGACGCTCAAGAGGCTTCACCCCTAGCTGAGGCACTATTAGCAATTGATGGATGCTGGAGGAGGAGGATTTTTCTTTTCACAGTGTGGCTACTGGTGGGTTTTCCATGCACATGTGGGCAGCACTAAATGGATTCCTTGGGTTATTAAACAATTACAGGAGGGTGTGAAGATAGGAGGTGTTTGTTTGGAGAAGTCGAGGGAAGTGGAAGGGGCAGTTGATGGTGAATATAGTCAAGATATGTTGCATATACATGAAATTATCAAAAACAAATAGAAATGAGATGTAGCAAGTGAGTAGAAAAGTATTACAGTCTCCACCAGAATCCAGCTACTGAGAGAGCGACTCAATGCTGAGCACTGATGTGTGCCAGTTGGAAGGGGACTTGCATTTTCCGCCTGTGACAGCTGGTCTTTGTAGGAAGGAATGCCTCGAAATTGGCACCATAATTTACTCCAGAATCTACTTCATTTGATTCACAAATACACAACTGAAAAACTACAACCAGACAGGCATTGGAGAAATGGCACCTTAGTATTCTTATTTCTGTAATTAGAGAGGATATGGCTTATTTATGAATCTCTATCTCTCCATTTTACTAGTGCTTTTACTGTTGTTTTGTGAGACAGGGTCTCATGAGCTCAGGCTGGCCTTGAACCTGCATGTATCCAAATATGATCTTGAACTCCTGATTCTCCTGCTTCTGGCTCCTATGTGCTGGGTTATCAGTGTGCATCACCACAGTGTGCATCACCTCATTTGGGCAAATAGTGCATGTTTTCAAATGTGTCACCAAAATATTCATTAATTTCATTTTTTTGATAGGGTTTCCCTAGTCACAGTAATTCTGGAAATTACTATATAGACCAGGTTGGCCTCAGCTTCACAGAGATCCACCTGCCTCTGCCTCTCAAGAGTTGGGATTAAAGACTCACACTATCCCACCAGACCAGTGCACTAATTTCTGTTGAACAGGTCCTTGGATGCATGGAATTTATAGTCTTTTAGGGGAAGGAACATCAGAAAGCCAACAAACAAGTAAATGATTTCACAAAGTTACAGTTTCTAGGAGTTGATGGCACATGCTGCCATGCCTCTCTGAAGGGACCATTTGAACTGAAGCCTGAATGCTGAGAATAGATACCATGTATATGTCAGTTTTCAAACATTGTGACAAAGTATCTGAGGAAAGCAACTTAATGAAGGAGAAGCTTATTTTGGCTTACAGTTTCAGATGTCCCAGTCTATGGTTTCCTGGTCCTATTGCTTTGGGCCTGAGGTCAGCATGTGATGGAACAAAGGTGCTCAGCTGATGGTGACAGGGACAGAGAAGGAGGGAGAGATAGATGGATTGACCACAGCTCCACTAGCTCCTTCAAGAGCAAGTCACATGAGAATTCACGTCCTTCCACTTCCTAAAGGTCCCTTTACCTCTCCCCTAACATGGCACACTGATGAACAAATCTTCTGAGACAAGGCTTCAGGGAACATTTAAGATCTGAACACCATGGATATAGAAGGAAAGGCTGGTTCAGGGGTCATAAGAAAGAAAGATTCTGTGGTTAGGCAAGTGTGGAACTGAGGATTGAATAGAATGCTACACTGACAGGGGTTTTCCAGAAGAGGTAAATCTAAAGAAACAGAAACTAGATTTATGGTTGCCTGGGTCTGGGGAAACTTGAAGACTTGGAAGTTATGCTTCCAGGGAATGGGGTTCATTTCTAGCAAGCAGAGAATAGTGTAAAATTTATTGTGGTAATAATACCAAAAGTCTGAACTTTAAATGTATGAATTGTATGTTATGTTTATTATATCTCAATTAGACTGATTTTTTTTTAAAGAAAAGAATAGAAGGTCAGGAAAGCAGAAATAGAAACAGGGACTGAATTAGAAAGCTGTTATATGTTCAACTGAAAGATGATGCTGGGTGAGTGATGGCTGCCTGGTCACCTCATTTAGTATTACCTAGTTGAAGAAGGAAATAATCCTCCTATCTGTTTCTGTGTGCTCGCCTCTTATTTAATCCCGTGTCAGAGATGTTTACCACCTACCACTGCAGTGATCTCTGTAGCCATTTGTTTCCTCCAGTAGTGTATAAATGCCTCATCAGGGACTTCTTCATCTTCTGTTTTAGTTCTTCCACCTAGAAAGTCCATCCATATAGGAAACAAGTAACTATGTAAGAATTGACCTGAGTTAAGAGCTGATAGCATTAAAATGCTTCAGCTATCTCTAGAGACTATTTCGATGAGTATAAACAAGGGAAACCAAGCTCTCATATTCTCTCACCCACACCTTTTTATACTGTTGACTCCAAAGTTTTACCCAAAGTAGAATATCTATAAAAGGAAGTTTGAGTTATCAGAGTAAAAGAGAGAAAGTTATATGACTATCACCTCACCTGTAGGCCTTATGAATGGATGTGTGTGTAGAAAATCTTGAATTTATAAAAGCAGCTTCTAGAACGAAAGATGTTTATCAAGTTCATAAAACCCTAGATGACAGCATAAAAATCTGTTGTCCTTTATTTACTAACCAGGTAAAATTAAAAGTCAAAAATTTAAGCGCTATCATTTATAAAAATATTCTAAAATTGAATACGTAGATAAAAAACCAAGGATCTATTTGATGAGAACTACCCCAAAATATGGATGAATAAATAAAAATCTAAATAAATAGAGAGATACACTGTATTCATGGATCAGGAGTTTATCATAATAAAGATATCCATTTTCTTGAAATTGATCTGTAAACTTAATGCAATACTGATTAAATCCCAGCCCTTGTACAAACTTTTTATAAAGAAAAGCTCATTCTAAACTTCGCATGAGAAGATAACTCAGTAAGATAAAACAATTTTGAGGAATCATACTGCCTGTACTCTTGCCTATCTGTCTGTGTGTCTGTCTATCACCTATCAATCTATCTAAATTTTTTGTCCAAGAAAAAGATTTTAGAAGTAGATTGCCCCAGCTCATTTTGTGTTACTATAACATAATGCCTGATGCTAGGTACTATTTAATGGAAAGAGCTCTATTTAGGCTATAGTTTTGAAGATCCACAAGCTCAGCACCGGCATAAGCTTCAGATGATAGTGTGGTTATAGATAGAATCATTGGCAGAAGCACATTTGTGGGTGGGTGGGTGGAGATGCGGTGAGGAAGGAAGCAAGGGAGTGAGCTGAGCACAGCAGACCTGCTGCACTCTGACCCACTGTCCTTGTAACATTCTGACCTGCTGTCCTTATAACGATTCTAGTTCAAAAAGAATGCAATCCTGTGAAATGATTATAAATCTCTGTTAAATATTTAATCACTGGGGCTGAAGAGATGGCTCAGTGGTTAAGAGCAGTGGCTGCTCATCATCACATTAGAAAGTGTGCTTCCAGTAAGTGAACTTTGGGGGCTGCACTACATCCAAACCGTAGCTGAGATTCACACTACTGTGTCTAATAAGTTTTCTTTTATCACTGTTTATCCATATGTATTTTTGAGCCACAAAATCCATCCCTTTGAAGTATACAATTCAGTAGTTTTTGGAATGTTTTCAGAGCAATGCAATCATCCTCATCCTCTAATTTTTGAAGATTTTCATCATTCCCCAACGAAATCTTGCACCAAGTAGCGTCCACTCTCCCTACCCTTTAGGTTGGCCTGTTAGGTGTTAGGTGTTTACAAAATTGCAAAATCAATTCAGTGGAGTAAAAATGATTTTTTTCAACAAGACAGGAACATTGACCTATACCTCATGCTTTTCCCATAATTACATCAGTGTGAACTGTTCATCTAAATATGAAACATATCCTAAGAAAAACTTCTATAAGAAAAAAAAATTCAGCTTCTGGTGCCAATTATAGAGTTCTTAGATGTGACAACAAAAGCCTGATCCATAAAACAATGATAAATTAAACTTGGTAAAAATTAAATATTTTGCTCATTGAAAAATACCATTGAGAATATGTAAAGACTAGCTAGAGAGCAGGAGAAAACATATTTACAAATTGCGTGTCTGATTTATGTCAAGGATATCTAAAGAATTTCATAACTTGGGCTGGAGAGATGGCTTAGCAGTTAAGAGCACTGAGTGCTCTTGCAGAGGATCTGGGTTCAATTCCCAGCATCCACATGGTGGCTAACAACTGTCCTTAACTCCAGTTCCAGGGGATCCAACACCTTCTTCTAACCTCCATGGCATTGCATGACGCGGGTGCACTTTCACACATGCAAGTAATTATACACATAAAAAATAAAACAAAGTAAAACAAAATATGTATAAAGAATTTCAAAACTGAACAGAAACATAAGTAAATATAATGGGAAATGACACTTTACCAAAGATGATGTAGCCAATTGACATATAAAAACAAATGGCACAGTCCTTGAAGATGTACAAATTAACCTTGAATTTCATTCCTATTGGGAAGGCTAAGATGTAGACACTGATAATATCAAATGCTGACAGGAATGCCAAGCATCCAGAATGCTCCTGTGTTGCTTTTGGTGATGATCAATGGTCAGGGCTTTGGAAAGACAGTTTAGCAGTTTCTTACAAAGTTAAATATATTGTCAACTAATTCTACTTTTCTGTTTACTCTAGAGAAACAAAAACTTTTATTTCCATAAAACCACATCCCAAAATGTTTCTGTCAGCTTTGTTCATGATTTCCCCACACTGAGAAAAACTCCATTTCCTCAGTGAGAGAATGAGTAAACAAGCCGTGGTGCATCCCACACAATGGAATGTGATTCAGCAGTAAAAGAAAAAAAAAAAACCCCGATAAATGCAGCAATTTGGGTAAATCTCAACAGCATTATGCTGAATGGATAGAGAGTGGCTCAACGTTCCCAAATACAGGACATTGTTGAGTGAAGAATCAGTCTGTGCGTTTCATGAGTTAAGATGAGGACAAACCTCAGATATGAGGCCCGTGAAGGAGCTGCGAGGAGATTCTGTATTCTTGCTGTCCTGCTTACAAGAATTGTGCTCAGGATAAAATTTCTAGAATTTATATCAAAAGTCAATTTTACTAAAAATCAGTTTAAAAAATAAAATACACAAAAGTCTATTGAATTTTAAAAACCTTAAAGACGGACATACCTTGCATCTGATATGCTTTTGGTACTGGTCATAATCAGGTGTGTGCGTGTGTGTGTGGGGGGGTGGTGTGTGTGTGTGTGTGTGTGTGTGTGTGTGTGTGTGTGTGTGAGCTTATAGAGGTCAGAGGACAAAGTCAGGTATCAACCTTTACTGTCCAGCTTGCTAGAGGTAGGATCTCTTGTTCATTACATGCAAGCTGGCCAGGGAGCCTCTGTGGATTCCCTTTTCTCTGCCTCCTGGCTCATGTAAAAACTCAGGGACTATAGACATGTGCTTCTGCACCCTGCTTTACATGTGTTCTGAGAATTCAAATTTGAGTCCTTGTGCGTGTTCTTTGAGTGTTTTATCTACTGAGCCGTCTCTCTAGCTCTGGAGTTAACTCCTAATCTCAGTTTTGTGGTCTGTCACATGGCAGTGACATTGAAGTGAGCTACCACCTGCACGGCACATAGCACAATGCTTGGCACATGAGAGCCCAGTTAGAATTCAGTATTTTCTACTGCTGCATCCTACTATGTTATGTACCTTACTGAGGAGAACGTGGTAAATGAAACAAAACAAAATTAGTCTTGTGTTTTAATTACAAAAATTTTCAGATCAGGACATTTTTTTTTTTTTTGAGAATCAGCAGTATTCAGGCAGCTCTGATATTTTATTCTGAAAGTATATCCCAGGGCTGGAAAGGCACAGGTGGCTCACCAAGTTCTCAGCAACCGAGAGTCACTGTTCTGTGATGCTCAAGGTTGCTGGCTAGGAGTCATGTAGGGTCTAGTCCTACTGTTGTTGCTTAACCTGAGAAGAAGCTTCAATATAATAGATTAGAAAAGACTTCTGAGAGGGCCTAGAGAGCTGTACACACACACACACACACACACACACACACACACACACACAGAGTCTTCCAAACTCCTCTGCTACCATTTCATAGCCATAAAAGCCAGGGTTTTAAAACGTTTGGGATTCCAGGTCTTTTTTCTATTTTGTTTTGTTTTTTACAACAGCATCTGTGTATCCCAGGCTGGTCTCCAACTCACTAGATGCGAATAGCATTGAACTCCTGATCCTCCTATTTCTACTTCACAGATGTTGGGCTTGTGCCCCCATATTCGGCTTCCAGTTCTTACTTTCTTGGAGTTAGCCCAAGACTGCTTCACGTGTAAGTGCCTGGTGTCACTGACTATCTACAACTGATAGAGCTGGGATCTCTGATTGAGCATGTCCAATCGCTTAAGGTAATAGAGGACCTTTATCATGTGCCTCTAATCTTTGCCATCTGATTTGGAGCCTTGTTCCTCAGCTGGCAAATTCCCTGCACCTGCATTCTTCCTGATAGAGTGTCTCACCAGGCGACAGCAGTGACGGTCAATTCCTGGACCATTCTGTTATCTTCTAATCAACTCTAATAGCCCTGCCAGCTTGCCACTTGAGACTTGTATTAAACAGAGCTTCCTGGTGAGTGTGTTGCAATTTGTTTAGAAGCACAACTGTGGTAGGTAGGCTGGGAACATGAAGAGGCTTGATGCAGGGAAGGAAGATATACAGCCCTGCAAGTCTCTGGTCTTTCTCTGGCTTTAGTTTTCACAACTGCAACAACAACAACAACAGCAAAAACTCAAAACGTTAAGGATGCTGAGTCAGATTACTTATTTTTTAAAGAGGATTTACTTGTGAGTGTGTGTGAGTGTGTGCATGCGTGCGTGTGTTTGCGTTCAGGTACCTATAGAGGCCAGAAGATAGTGTTTGATCTCCTGGAGCTGGAATTATAGGTGAGTGTGAGCCACCCAACATGGATGCTAAGAACCCAACTCCAGTCCTCTCAAGTGCTCTTAGCCTCTGAGCCATCTCTCTAGCCCCAAGGGTAAGATTTCCAAGATCCTTATGAGTTTTAGTACTTTAGGATTCTGCTTCACGGAAAAGGTTTTTGTTGTTCATTTTTAAAAAATATTTAATTTTATTTTATGTGTATGTGTGTATTGCCAGTGTTCTTAACCACTGTTCATTTTAAAAAATTCCTTGTATTTGGGGCTGGAGAGATGGTTAAGAACACTGGTTGTTCTTGCAGAAGACCTGGGTTCAAATCCCAGGACCTACATGGCAGCTAACAACTGTCCTTAACTCCAGTCCCAGGGGATCCGGCAGCCTCTTCTGACCTCCATGAGCATTGCATGACACTGGTGCACTTACCTATATGCAGGCAATACACACATACACACAAAATAAAAATGATAAATAAACTTTAAAAAATTCTTTGTATTCTAAACATTTGCTGCACTTGAAAAAATCCTCCCCACCCAATAATGATAATCACAGCTAAAGTGAATTGGAAATACTATAATCTTTGTTGTGTAACTCAGCATGGCTGTGAAAAGCATAGTCTTAAGTTGTCAATAAGTTAGCACTGATTTGTGGATACGGTCCAGTGTCATTTCACACATAGCATGAAGAGTGTGATGCATGGCATTTTCCTACCAGGTGTGATTGAAAAGGCCCTAAGTCAGAAAAAAAGTGCTGTCTAACAGAAGATGGAGAGGACGGATAGTGGTTGATGGCTGAAAGGTTAGAAAAGCAGACAGAAAATTGTGAACTTCAGGGACAGCACCATCTCAGTGAGACAATCCTTTGTGCTTTGACCAGATAATGCTAGCTCTTCGTCCCTCAAATCCGCAGCTTCTCTAAAGAAGTGCGTACCGAGGAAGCATCATTAAACAGTAAGAGAACACCTGAGTGGTCTTGCTGTTGTTTCAGGAGAATAGATATGTCTATGTGTAATGCACTAGGCACCAGGGCAGCCGGAAAGGAGACATGACAAGAAACACAGAGCTTGAATTGACTGACAGGGTCCAGTTAATTTTTTTTCAGGACCAAATGTTTTCAGTTTCACTTTTATAAGTGTAGACACTTCCCATAAGCTGCTCATATAATGGAGATAAATTGTCGTCCCTTCCCTGTTTAGTTGGAACACTTGGATGATCAGTATAATATTAGTAACACAAGACTGCCTGGAAGACAAGAGCTTGGGTTTAGCACTTATCTGTAATTGACATGATTCTTTGGAGCCTTATTATTCATTCCTTTGCCATTTTAATTCTGAGAAAGTAATTTTCACCTCTGTCATTCACTACTTTATTTGATTGAGCAAATAGATGTTGAATTCCTGCTGTAGCATCCGCTGGGATAAGAACCCGGATGACAATGAGACTTTCTTTGCATTGATTAACCTGAGTATTAATTTCTAATAAGAGCTGACATTTGTTGAATTTGTGGAAATCTATATGTATTTGCACAGATTATGAAATGTAATCCTCACAACACTCCCCAAATAGTTGGTTCTTTTTCTAATTTTGAAAATTGGTAAGTTGTGGTACATATAAGTTAGGCCATTTATTTAAAATCACAGAGCACGTGTGAGAAGCGGGGCATTTGTTCCACAGCTTTAGAACTAACCACAGTGCTACAGTGTCTCTTGATTTGCCCATTTGAAAACATAAATATCACTGCCTATTTGAATGTACTTTATCAGATTACATCAAAGTATTTAGTAAACTATAAAGCACTGATAAAATTCATTACCATTTTATTTCAGGTCAATTAAATGGTGCTGTAGAAAGCATGTAAGTGTAGATACAATCTTGCACAGGTGTGACCTTTTACATCTTCAAGTTTTGATTTTTATATTTGACAAAACAGAAGAAATTATGTCCACTCTGACTTTCTGGAAGATTACTGCAAAAAAAAGAAAGACCCATGAATATGAATTTCTGTGTGTATTGAAAAGGGCTTTGAATATTCACCATCCATATCAATGTATTGTGACATTTATGTTTTGATAGGCATTGCATGGAATCTCAAGATGTTCTAGCCTGAAACCCTGTATAATTTATTAATTTATTATTTGTTTATTTATTTATACTTGGTGTATTCATTACTTTTCTATTGATGTGATAAAACACCATGACCAAGACAACTTGTAGAAGGAAGAGGTTGTTTGGATCCCAGAGTGATAAGAACCATTATGGCAGGGAGCCATAGCAGCCAGAGCAGAACGCTTAGCACTCACATCTTTAAGTGAGGAAGCAGAGAGAGAAACTGAAAGTGAGGCAGGGCTATGAACTCTCAAATCCTCCCCAAGTGATGTGCTTTCTCCACTTAGGCTGCACCTTGTAAGGTTCCATGGATCCCCACCCTCCAAACAGTGCCACCAACTGACCAAGTATTCAAATACTTGAGTGTACACTCTCATTGAAGTTGGTACCAGAGAGTGGGCTGCTGCTGTGAAGAACCTGGTCATGGTGTTTTCTGGTGGAATGCAGAAGACTTAGGAAGTTTGAACTTGAAAGGTGGTCAAATGCTGTGAAAGAGCTTAATGAGACATTTTAGGAGCCTGGGGGAAAGTAGTGCTAAGAGCAATGGAGTTTTGGAAGGAAACCAGGAATTAAGCAGCAGCTGGGTCATTCCATGGTGCTTTGGTAAGGAATCTTCCTGGCTTCTGCCTGAGGCCTAAAAACTTGCCTGAGGTTGAATTACAAAGTAATGAACTAATTTCTTTGGAGATGGAAATTTCAAGAGAGCCTAACATTGAATCTGTGACTCAGTTACTACTGATAAATTTTATGCAGATATACAATGAAAAAGAGTATGTAGGACAGAAAGAAATATGAATGTACAGTTTGGAGAGAGAGAAAGCACTAGGAATCTTAAAGTTATAACCAAGGCATGTCTTAGAATAGAGGATGTAAGCTAGAAGACATTAAGGAGAACCTCTACATCTATACCTGATAAATGAAAAGGGTGTCCCCAGGGCAAGACCGACTCTTGGTCCCACAACCCATATTAGTCAGGGTTTTCTGGAGGAACAGAACTGATGGAACAAATCCTGGTGGATTCCTGGACAGGTGCTGATCTTCAGTCTACATTGGAACCTGAAGAAGTTAGTCCTGATATTGTAAAGGAATGCCACAGAAACAAAATAAAAAGAACCTCACCATTGAGAATGAAGGCAAGCAGGCAAAAAGTAAAATGTCCCTTCTGTCATGTCGTTTTATATGGGCTGCCCCCTAAAATTGCTGCTCACATTTAGGGAGGGTCTTCCAGTATCAAATAATCTGATCAAGAAGCTCCCTCATGGGAGTACCTACTGGCTTGCATTTTAGTTGATTTCAGATACAGTCAAATTGACAACCAAGATTAGCCATCACACCTGCGACTCTGAATCTTCCTAAGAAGTGAGGTTAAGTAGAAAGAGTGAGGAGTCATCTTGCAGCAGGACAGTTGACAGGTAGCTTATAAACATCAGAATGTACTAAAATGCAGTTTCTATATACTAGTTTACAGATACTTATATTCATTGATTTTAAAGTAGGTTGCCAGAGTCTACACTGCTAAACACATACCCTGCCCTAGGTAATTCTTACTCAAGTGGTAACCAGACCATTTTGTGTGCGTGCGTGTGCGTGTGTGTGTGTGTGTGTGTGTGTGTGTGTGTGTGTGTATGTGTGTGTGTGGCAACCTATGATCTTACAAAGACTTTCCCTTTACAGACTAGACATGGCAGCACCTGCCTTTGGGTAAACACTACCTGAAACACTCCTTAAATTCCATATGTTAATTTGACCAGTATTTACTGAGATCTAGAAAGTATTTCTGCTACCATGAATACAGTAACACATTTTCAAACTCATTTCCTTGACATTCTACTTGCTATAATAGACAGTAGGTGGTAAACACACAAGCTACTGATGCAGTGTGATAGGAAGAAAAAGCAGAGCCTTCTTATCTTAAGCAGGACAGGGTGACAGAGAATAGAGGTAGGGCTGGCTTCACTCATAAAGTCTGAGCCAGTAACAGGTGTGGTGGGGCACATCTGCTATGCTTGCACTCAAGAGGCTGAGTCAGGAAGATTATGAGTTGGAGA
Source organism: Nannospalax galili (assembly GCF_000622305.1). NCBI lineage: Eukaryota > Metazoa > Chordata > Mammalia > Rodentia > Spalacidae > Nannospalax > Nannospalax galili. Next base: position 1,418,523 of record NW_008348685.1, on the reverse strand, counting down.
CCAGCCCAGACAACACAGGAGGATGTAGTGTAAGGGGGGACCAGAGGAAAGAGATGAGAAGCAGTCTTTGGAAACTGATGGTGCATAATTTGGGGGACAGAGTAGAGAATATTCAAATGCTCAGGGGCCAGAGAATGCCTGGGGCATTCAGAGAGCAGCACAAAGGCAGGGGACTGACTCAGGAAAGACCAGATGTCATTCTCAGTCCCTAGATTCTGAACTAGCTGTTAGCTTCCCATATAATAACTTGCCATTCAAAGCCCTCTGTAGTCTGGTTCCAATCTCTGTGCTAGCCTTTTCTTGAATACTCCAGTGGGCTCAGCTCCATCTGGCCACCTGACTCTTCTTGCCTGGTCTTTACTGTACTGAAGGTTCTTTGACTTCTAATGCAATGGTTTCAATGAAACGTAATTTTCTTCCCAAAGCAATTAGGTAATGTCTCTTAAAGTTTTGTGATTGTCATATTTTGGCTTTTCTACTGGCATTCAGTAGACAGAGGCCAGGGATGCATGTCTATCCTGCAATTCATGGGAGAGCTCCCACATTAGGAACCACTTAGCCCAACATCTCAGTAATGCCAAAGTTGAGAAATCCTGGCTTAATACCTTCTGAGTCTTCAAAATATGATGTAGGATGCCAGGCCCTAGGGTGAGATGAGCCTAAAACTTATAGGTCCAGGCTGCATTCTCTGCTAAAGGGAGGGGCACTGAAAACAGTGGCTCTGATAATCCCTGTCTTGCAGAACACTAGACTGGCAGGAGGAAGCGGCCTGGTCATAACAGTGCAGGCTCCCTGCTCTGCGGTAAAGCGTCTTGGTCAACAACCCTTAACTCATCTCCTTGTCCTGAACAAATAACTCAGCTATCCCTGGCTAAGAGATTAGGCTGGGTTAAAGGTTTACTCCTGAGCTAAAAGCTAAAAGTTCACCATGCTCTTAGCTCTAAGAAAGAAAACATTGTGGCCAATAAATTATTGGATGGGCATTAATAACCTTGAGTAAAAGTTTAAGAATACTTCTGGTGCCAACTAACAGACTAAATGTCCTGTTTCTTTGTCTCTAAATCTTTGTATATGACTGCCATATCCCACGTGACTGCTAGTTCCTTGGGATGTATAAAAACCATCTAAATTTTAAAATAAATTATCCTGTTGGGAAGACACAGGTCCCAGAGTTTATGACTCTGTCGCTGATCAGACCCTCTGCCCCGAAGCCAGTAGGTCCCCCACTAAGCAAAGCAAACCTGAGTCTTGACGATATGAGACCACTTTTGTATGGTTTCTTTAAGCCCCTGACTCTACCCTATAAGTCCCTCTCTTGGGATGATGTTTCATCTTTTCTGATGTGATTATGAACATAAGCTGTCATTTTATATCTTCTAATCTATGTGCACACCTTTTAGCATAATACATCACAGACCTCATTCAAATTCTGTCTAAGGTGATCATAAGCACCTTTTCTTTATGAAATGGGACACAAAAGCCTCATATTTATTGGAAGAATTAAGTGGACTATGCATATAAATCTCTTGCCATTATCCCTGATATAGAACTTAATAAATACTCATCATTATCATTATATCAATGCCTTAATTTCCTTAAATGGTTTGTATGACTCTTGAAGGCAAAAATCATATTTGATAACTATACAGCCATATTTCCTATATCTTTTCTATCTTCAAAGCCAAATAAACCATATTTGTTTCCTAGAATTTCTTAGTAATGGTAGAGCATGAGTATTTCCAAACACTGGAAAACTCTGGAAATGCAAGGCTAGTACCTTTCCCTGGAGGCGATAAGCTGCTTGTTTGGATTACTAAACAAACTCAGTCTGCCCTGGCTCTTGATGGAGGATAGAGCCATCTCAGTCTGGATCAGCACTTCAGGGATGAGCTTTGCTCTTTTTCGTGTTCAGATAAGGAGGACTGATGGAGAAATAGTCAGTGGAATGAAAATCAGACTGAAGATGCTGAGAGAAAAGATGGCAAGATGCTGAGCAAGAAAGCAGGGCTGATACAGGGTCTGAAGGCCAGAGCGAGGGACAACTGTGGGCAGCCCACTGTCCTGTGTGTTTGACTCCAAGTCCCTGCACTGAGGGACTTGAGGAGTTCCCAAGTTGCCATCTAGCAACCAGAGCAGTAAACAGGACAAGTAGAGGCTAATGTACTTTTGCAAATGAGCACACATAAGATTTCCAAAGCACTAGGAATAGGTGACTTTCTACTTTCTGGGTAAAAACAGTCCAGGGGGGGTGATGGCGGCAGAAGGGCTCTGTTAATGCAGCGAGGACACTTTGGTGGTAGCCACTTCTCCGTTGTGAGAACCTATCACGGCACTTCCCACCATGGGGTCCCCAGTCTTGTTCGCCCACTGCTTTCTGTGTACTTTCCTCTCCTTGATAAGGCTCACTCCAGCCTTTATGTGTTAACTTGAAACCTCTTCCTTACAAGCTTCTTACCTTACTTCTCTGACCTAGGGAAATCGTCCTCTGACAACTTCACAACACTGCCCTCTACTCTTTTCCTAACACGACTACAATAATTTTACTTTTTTCTTAGACTGGAAGCTCCAGTAAGAGCCATAGCAATGTGGTCTTGTTTATTACTTGATATCTGTGTTCATTACAGTGCTGGGATGTAGTGGTCTCACAGTAAATGTGAAGGGCATTGATGAAGCAGGGGTTAAAATAAGCTTGTTCTCTGTATCTCACTGTTGTGACCTTGAGCAACTGGGATCTTCTGCAAAAATAGTCCAGAACTACAAATCTTTTATGTATGTGATTCTACTTAGTCCTTGATACAACCAGATGTATTCATAGGGACAATTTTTCTCTTATAGGTAAGAAAATTAAAAGTTGGGGAGATTAAATGAAAATTAAAGCTCAGAAAAGTTACATGTGGGGTCAATTTATACAACAGTCAAATTGCTACAGTATTCAAATCACCATGCCATCTTGATGCCCTAATATATCTGCCTGTAACATAAAAGGTTAGGTTAAATGACTTGTGAACTCCATTCCAGTGATATTTTAAAAGAACAATTAGAAATTAAACTGGCTTCTGGGAACGGCATGGCTGGGGGAGGACCTAGGTATAGAAACCATTTTAAAAAGTGATTACTAAGGAGGATCTTTTCTGGTTACACAAGAAGCAGGGACAGTTCTAGGTAGAACTGGGGACCTGAGAAGCAGGAACAGGACTGGCAAAATGGAGAAGTCCCACTGACAAGGTGGTATGTCTGATCTCATTCCAATTTATCTAATAAGTTAAATGACTCCAGCCAAGGTTAGCAGATGCCATAGTGCTTGCTTTATAAAATTTGACAAAGACCAGGCAGGAGTCAATAGTTCGCCAAAAGCTAAATGATACACCTGGAAAGTGGCACATCATTCAGTTCCCCTCACTCCTCTACCCACAACGTACATTTTCTCTTCCTGCCTCTTCTCTGGGATTTCGTGCAATTTGACAGCAGAGCAAATGAGCTATGTCCAATGAAGAATGGAAACACAGCCCAGCGTCTCGCATTGCGCACTGCCACTGTTTAATCGTGCGTGACTCCCTGAGTCAGTCATCACAGAAGACACTGGGTGTGAACTGAGGGATGTGCAGCTCTCCCAGCTCTCCTGATGGCTTCCATCTGGCTCCAGAACGGTTTGTTTTTAGAGGTGCTGTGATAAGCAAGGATAGTCATGATGTTGAGCAACAAGGTGAGCATGAATCCCCAGGACAGTGAGCAAGTGGGCCTTCACTTGGATCTGTAGGCAGTAAGGAACGTCCATGAATGGGCCCAGTGGCTGATGCTATGGATGGACTCCTTTTCAGCTCTGGAGCTCACTCTTGCAACACTGGCAAATTCACTCTCCTGGGTTCAGTGTGTTCCTATCTATAAAGAGAAGATAATGGAGCAACATGGGGTGCATGAAGGCTTAATTACTGTTTGCAGAGGACTTGCATATTCTTGGATGAATGATGCAATCAAGGTGCTGTGCAAAATATTATCATTTTGCATGTCAGTTAGCAAGATGGCTTCCACCTGCCACTGAATAGGGGGTGAGTCCTAATCAAGGTAGAGCTGTAAATTTAGGGAAGAGGAGGAGCCAGGAGAATGGCCATTCCATAGACATAACAGCTTTGTAGTCCATTTGACCACACATTGAATCTCCCACTATTCTTAGCATTAGCTACTATGAAAGATTTAAGCTGTCCCCAAATTCTTTCATTCTTTTTCTCATCAAAATTTGAAATCTGTTCCCCATTCCTTTGAATGTACACTTTTAGTGGAAATGACAGTAAGGCAAACCCAGTCTTTACAAGGGCTGGCAGCTTTTCTAGATCTCTAGAAGTCCTGGGATACCATGTGAAGTGTCAAGCCACCTTTCCTGAGTGTCCAGGTGTATATATCTCACACACTCAGAGAGTAGTCACTACGGGTCAGGCACATGAATGAATCCTTCAAAGCACAGAATAATTCAAGTGTTGCCAGAGGGAGCATGGAATCACCGAGGCAAAAACTAAATGATAAGGGTAGTCACGCAGGAGCTAGCATAGTTACCATTTACTGCTAATTCACTGTATGCCAGCCACTCTGCCTTATTTACATTTTACCTGACAGTTGACTATAGTTATTCAGAATTTGTACGTGAGAATTTAAGTCCTAGATGAAACGAGCAAGACAGACAGAGCTTGGATTCAAATCCACATCTGTATGAGGCTGGAGGTCACACACAGGGGGTTTCTATGACAACAGCACCCCCATCTTTTTGAAGGGTCCAGCCCAGAGCACAAGATAGTCACTTCAATGCTTTGTTCTTTTGTGCTAAGCACTGTCTGCATTCCATTCTTGAGCTAGCTCAGGAGGGCATGCTATCCTTCAGTGGTCACAGAGATGAATTAGCTTTCAGATCTTCAAGATGTGATCATTGATTGAACAATTCTCCACGCCAGCCTCTCTGCTTTATCTCACTGAATCTTCACATAACCTATGAGAGAGGTTCTATCATATGTCTTCATTTTACAGATTAGGCTCCAGAGTACCTAGCTGGCTTGTACTCGGATGAGAATGGACCTGGTGGTGCTATCCTGAGAGATTCTCACATTAGGGCTATCCAGGAAGTTCTTGCATACTCACCTATGGTGAGACCCTATTTGTCTGAGCTGGATCATAATGAGGTACTAGTTTGTACAGATTCTGGAAAGATAGCTGCTAATGATGCTTAGGACAGTCATTTGCGTCTCCTGTGTCCAAATTAGCAGCTTCTTATACTTGGTTGTCACTTGTAGCAGCACATTACTGAAGGACAGGCGGTTTTGCTGCTGGCCTCCTCCAGCCAATTCCCACCTTGGTCCCAGGAGACATCAGGAGGTGACTGGTACATGCTGGTCTTTGCTCACAGGGGGCAAATCTATTTCTCTTAGTAGGTGAATTCTATTATAGTCAAGTTGTCTGGGAGCTAAAGAGACATTCAGATATGATTTTCTAGCCCCTTAATTTCAGATTAGTGAACCACTATTGGTTCCCCAATGGATGTGATAGGCCTTACCAGCTTCTACCCTCCCTTACTAGGCCTCCACACATTGGCCTCCTTTCTCTTGCCTGCCCCAAGCTTGGTCATTTCTACAGCTTTTGTGCCTGCTCCTCTTGTATTTAGAGAACTACTCTTCCCTCAGATCTTCTGAGGCTTACCTCCTTGCATTTTTTCCCTTATCTTTTTGAGACAGGGTCTCCCTGTAGCCCCAACTGGCCTGGAACTCACTATGTAGACCAGGCTGACCTTGATCTCACAGAGCTCTGCCTGCTTCTGCCTCCTGAGTGCTGGGATTAAAGATGTGCACTATCACGCCGGGCTCCTCCCTATACTTGGTAGTCACTTTAGAGTCCTTATTAGCCAGGCCTGTTCTAGATTCTACACATATTAGCCAGTGAGTCCTCAAACAGTCCTACAGGGCAACTGAGGCACAGTGAAAGTAAGCAACAGATCACAGAGAGTGGATCCAGAGCCTCCGCTCTTAGACAGCATGCTGCCTCTTCTTCCTGACATTCAGGTCTCAGCTTAAGGTCAACAAAACACTCATGAGTATCTGAACTTGCTGTGTGTGTATTTTGCTGTGTATTTGCTGTTGGTTTCTCATCTGTGACTTCTTCCCTAGGCTGTGCACTCCATAAGCACAGGTACCATGATGTGCTCTGTTTAAAACTACATTTTAAAAGATTTGTTTTAAATGAAGTACGTGTGTGTGTGTGTGTGTGTGTGTGCGCGCGCGTGTTTATCAGCATGCTTGTACAGGTGTCAGTTGTGTGTGTGTGTGTGTGTGTGTGTGTGTGTGTGTGTGTGTGTTTATCAGCATGCTTGTACAGGTGTCAATGAAAGTCAGAAGACATCATCAGATCCCCCGGAGCTGGAATTATAGGCAGTTGTGAGTCACCAGTCATGGGTGCTAGGATATGAACTTGGGTCTTCTGCAAAATCAGCAAATTCTCTTAATCTCGGAGTCATTGCCCCAGTCCCTACAACTGTATTTTAGTCCATCTGTTAAATAAATAGAGGCTCAGTAAATTAACATTGTAAGTGGAAAGGTGACTGGGCAGGATGTTTGTCCCAAATGCAGTCTGATCCCTAGCTTGTTTGCTTTTCCTCTTGATTGTTTTCACTTTTAAAGAACAGGCACATGTGAGCAGGGAAAGCACAGGTTTCATCAAGAATCAATCTAGCTGTGAGCCTTGTTCTCTACCAGTTCCTGGGGATAGATCTTGGGCAGGTCATTTGATCACTCAGAGTCTACATTATTTCTTTTAAAAATGGGAGAAATACACACTTTTGACAGGGCTTGTGAGCTGGCAATAATGACAGCATACATAGCTGTTATGATCTAACCTGTGTTCCAGGCACTGTATCTGATCACTTCATGGATTAACTCATTTAGCTATCCTCCAATCCCCATGTGATAGACAGAGTCGAGTCATCAACCTGATTTTGTAGGGGAGAAACTAGGCACAAAAATGTTTGGTATGTTGTCCAAAAAAAAAAAAAAAAAAGAGTAATATTTCAAGCCCATGCAGTGTATTTCCCAAACCCGAGCTGTTAAGCACTATGAATGTGTCTGTAAAGGGCTATGAAAAGTGTCAGTGATTGTCATTGTTATAAACTCCTGCATAATGTGGACTTGGTGATTGCTTTTGGGGGTTTAAAGGGTTTAAATCTATAACCAAAAGGAGCACTGTGTTTGGCCCCACTCTGGGTTGAAGTTAGCATCTTGTAACACTCGTGCTTCACCCTGGCAGGGGGCTGACAAGATGATAGAGTATTGCTCTCAAGCTGGCAGGGTAGGTAGAGACAAAGCAACAAAAAAGTAAGAAATAGAAAAGAAATGAAGTTTATCCATATGAAGGTTTCATAGACCCGAAGCCTTCTTTTCCTCCTGAACATTAGCTGGCATTTAAAGAAATGTATATAATTTTACAACTTCTATATCATAAATTGGCTTACAGCTGGTACTATGTATTTTACATCTTTTTTAAAAATCCAGAGCAATATGTTAGTAGAATAAACACAGTTGTACTTCAGCACGTAAAAATCGAGATCAATATTAAGATGCTTGTTTCCTGTTGTGTACTGGTGGGAGATATTCGAATCATTTTTATGGATTATAGTAATATATGTCTCTATTGAAGTGAACAGCTTTAAGTGTAATAGAGAAAGCCTGAGTATGATTAGCTTCTCTTCATGACAGTAGTTATGCATACATTTTTAATGCTCCTGTCTGGGAAGCTTGTTGACATTTTATGTTGGAAATATATATGGCCACTTACAGACTACAGCATGCCAGGACGGTGGGCAAAGCAGATCAGAGATCGGGCAAAGAACACATTCAATTCTATCCAGACTGAATCAAAGATTTCAGACCTCATCTTTCATCATTTATTGTTTATAAATAGAGCACTTGAGGAAGAAATGAAAAGTAACATTTTGACTGTGTGTTACAATGTACACAGCTTTTGCATCCTGTCTTCTATTTGAACTTGGAGGTCACTACCACCATTATAGACGTACAAATTGGTTTAGGAAAGATGATATACCAGTTCTAAGTTCTTATCTTTAGAGCCTAGAAGATTTTAGGCTAGAATCTTTATTTTCTGACTATGAAATTTTTGTTGTTCTTACTACTGTAAGATTTATCTCATACAGTTATTATGTTTCTAATTCCTTGAGAGAATAAAAACAAAAGACATCATCTATGAATTCAGTGACATTATCAGCCACTTGAAAGTGAACTCAGGTGAAAAAAACAACTTGGATGTTATCTTCTTCGGATGATTTATAATATTCTTGCTATTTATTTATTAATTCACTCACTCATTTTTACTTTACCAATGCTTATTTAACAACTAAGATGTAATGATGGTTAAGTATGAATTTATAAAGCTATACTAATCAAAACAGACTGGCATACAACCAGATACATAAAACAATTTCCAGAAACAAGTCCATATATACAAAGGCAATGAGCTGTCAACAAAGGAGAGTCTCCTTTAAAAATGCTGTTGGGGGAATTGGATATGCTGTGAAAAGAAAGAAATTGGGCCCATACACAAAAGTCAACTCAGAATTGACTCAGATTCCAATTTAAGGCTGTACAGTTTCTATAAGAAACCACAGGATGAAATATCCATGATGCTCCTCTTCGTGGTGACTTCTTGGATATGACACCAAAAAAAATAAACCCAAAAAACAAAAAAAACACCACCAACAACAAAATACAGGCAATAAAAACAAAATGGGATCAAACTGAAATAAAAGGCTTCTGCACAGCAAAGAAAACAACATCATTAAAAGAAACCTATGGAATGGATGAAATTTTCATATTTGTAAATTATGTATCTAATAAGGCATTATTCTCCAATATGTAAAATACATACAACTCAATATTAAAATACAAACATCTCAAGTTGAAAATAGGATAAAGATTTGAATAGAGATGCAAATTGACAGCAAGTGTATGAAAAATGCTACATGTCACTTAGTATCAAGGGAAAGCAAAGCAGAACCATAATGAAATGCCATCTGATACTATGGGTGTGGTTCAAATCTATCTATCTATCTATCTATCTATCTATCTATCTATCTATCTATCTATCTATTGTCATCATCAATCTATCTATCTATCTATCTATCTATCTATCTATCTATCTATGTATCTTTCTACCATCTCTCTATAATCTATTTCATCTATCATCTATCTATCTATCTATCTATCTATCATCTATTATCTATCATCATCTATCTGTCTATCTATCTATCTATCTATCATCTATCTATCTATCCATCTATCTATCTATCTATCTAACATCTATCTATCATCTATCTATCTCTATCTATCCATCATCTATCTATCATCTATCTATCATCTATGTATCATCTATTATCTATAAACTATTATCTATAATCTATATATCTATCTATAATCTATTTATAATCTCTATATATCTATTGTCTATAATCTATGTCTGTCTATAATCTATTGATTTATAATCAATTCATCTATTTATAATCTATTTATCTATAATCTATCTATCTATCTATCTATCTATCAATCAATCATCTGTGTATCTGAGAGTAAGTGAGGACATGGAAAGATTGTAACACTGGCAAAAACTGGGAATGCAGAATGGCATGGTCGCTATAGAACATAATATGAAAATTCCTCAAACAAACAATCAAAGTAGAGCTACCATATAACCGAGCAATCCTGTAACCCCTACGTTTCTGAGTATTTACACATGAAACCCTTGAAATCATCCTTTCAAAGAGATATCAGTAGGCCTATGTTTATTGCAGCATTGCTTGCAATACACAAGGTATAGAAGCAGCCTACATTTACGTTGACCTAGGAATGGCTTTCTAAAAAGTAGTATATATAAATACACACACCTACTATGAAATGCAAATTAGCTCTTTTTTAAAAAGTAGGGAAATTTCTCAAAATGAAAGAATAGATCCTTGAAGGCATTATGTTAAGTGATTTGAACCAGTCACAGGAAGGCAAATTTTGCAAACTCAAAGACAAATTCATAGATGTGAACAGGGTTGTTCCACTTCTCCCTCTAGGCTTCCTGCCCCTGAGATCCCCTCACCTCCACTCTTTTTTCTCCTATCTGGCTTCCTTCCTTCCCTCCCTCCCTAGTCACAGTACTCCCATTATCCCCACCCCAGTACCTCCCGACTCCCACCATCTTTCCTCTCCTGATTTCCTTCCCTCCCCTGCACCACGGTCCCTTGCATGTCCCTCTCTCCTCTCCTTTCTGAGAAATGCACATAGAGTGTCTGAACATTAATGCACATGTATACCTGGGAGCTGCTTGGCAGGGAATGTAGTGCCAGACAGAAGAGACCTCCCTTAGAGTGACGAGCATGCCATACAGCACTCCTCAAAGAAGCTTCTTTTTGCAACAAATGGAGGCTACTGCAGAGTAGCACATCTGGTCAGACAGAGAGCATACACCTGGGAGATGCCCAGTAATAGGTGACACATCTGCAGTCAAATCTCCACAACTAAGGCTCATGGAACATAGTGGAATTAGAGAGAGGGCTAATGTGCCTCTCTACTCTCACTAGTGAGGCTTCCATGTACATCAGAGTGCAATACACACAGAAGCCCACAACTGGTCACGTTTTGGAGAATAAGATACTATATAGTGTAGAATGGGACTCCTATATGGAACCTCATGGCTCAGGAACCATTGTAGAAGAGAAGGCAGAAAGATTGTAAGAGCCAGGGTTGGTTCATCAACACAGGGAGGTGGAGGCTTCCAGGCCACTGGAGGCTTGCTCATGTGAGCCTGTGGTAGCAGGGGCGCCAAACGTGGGACCCATGTCAGCTCAATTAAACAAGGCCCAAAGGGGAGGTGAGAAATAGGTGGCGGGCCAGCACTAGACTGTGAACTATTTGAGACTGATTGCTGCTGGGTGAGGGAGACTATGACTTTATACACTGGTTGGGCTGACTGGACGCCAGTGGACGCATTTACACTGAAGGACATTTGGGTACTAACACCTGAATGAATAGGACTCAGCATGTATGGCTGAGTGCATAGGGTTTGATGGGGGGATGGGGAGAGGCATGGATGGGGAAGAGGGTCTGGATTTGAGTAGAAAATGTATGAAAATTTAAAAGTACAATAAAAATATACAGATAAAAAGAAACTGTAAATGCAAAAATTGAAAAAAAGTCTAAAAAAAGAATAGGATGGTGTTTGGGACCCGGTGCTGGAAAGAGAGAAAAATGAGAAGTTACTAAATAATAACCACGGAGTTAGAGGTAAGGAAGCTGAGTGACATCCAGGGATCTGCTCTAAACAAAGAAGTTATAATCACAAGTAAAGTATTTCATTCTTAAAATTCTGCTGAGGCATAGAGGGTAGGTGGGCAAGAAGCTCCAGGCCTAACCGAGGCACTACTACTGGCAATAAACAGCTTCTGGGAGAGGGACACTCAATTTTCTTTAAGGGTGTGGTGCTGGGTAGGTTAACCAGGCTCCAGGGGATGTACCCTTACCCAACAGCCTTTGGGGAGCATGAATTAGACTCGATAGTCCCTAAAAATAATAATAGAGCACTAGACTGAGAACTATTGGAGACTGATTGCTACGGGGTGAGGGAGAGTATGCCCTACATCTGATCTCTAGATGGGCTGACTAGACTCCATTGGACACATTTACACTGAAGGACATCTGGGTACAAATGCTTGATTGGATAGGACTTAACATGTGAGGCAGAATACATGAGTTCTGGTGGGGGGTTGGAGGCAGCATGGATGGAGGAGGGGTCTAAACTTGATTAAGAACTGTTTTATGAAATTTCAAAAACTCAATAGAAAATAATAGAGGACATGAAACAAGGGGGCTGGGGGCTGGGGGTGGGTCTGACAGAAGATGTGGGAGGGGGTCTGAATATGATCAAAATACATCGTATGAAATTCTAAAAGAATCAATAAAATATTATTTAAAAATTAAAGTAGATAAAAATTCTCCTGAAGGTAGATCTCATATTTTTGCTATTCTAAAATGCAGTAAAAATGTAAAGAGATACTTTATTATATATAAGATGATTAATAAAGCTTTGATAATTTTGGTAATCTAGCTAAAACAATAATATTCAATGTTAAGCATACATGGAAGGACCAATTTTAAAATATCTAAAATTATTTGTTTTTGAGACAGCCTAATTTTAAGTACCTCAGGCTGACCCCAGACTTGCAGTCTTCGTATCTCAGCTCCCCAGGTGTTGGAATCATGAAATTCGTAGTGTATCCAGCTTATCTTAGAGTTTTGAATAAAAAATGAAATCATTGATTTTAAATTTTATTTATTCATTATTTTATGTGAATGGTTGTATTGCCTGCTTGCAAGTGCACCCATATTGTGCAGTTCTCGTGGAGGTCAGAAGAGGGCATTGGATCCCCTGGAACTGGAGTTAGCCACCATGTGGGTTCTGGGATGCAAACCTGGTTTTTCTGCAAGAGCAGCGAGTGCTCTTAACTGTGGAGCTATCTCTCCAAGCCCAAGTTTAGATTTTTAAAATTAAGTTTCTTGTCATTTATCAAAAAAATCCATTGGCATACATGTAGTATGAAGTCAGGCTATAGGTATGTATCCTAAGAGTGTTAAGTATTCTCATTAACAAAATGGTTAAATAATCTATGATAACATGCATATAATTGTATAATGAAAAATAGTAAATATACAGTGCATAATGAAAAGAAACAATCAAAAGTTACCTGGTATGACAGTAAGATTTCCAAGGCGTATTGTTATATAAAAAGGTACTTACAGTAGATATAATTGATTTTTTAAAATGAGAGCAATAATGCCAGGCAAGGTGGTACATGCCCTTAATCCAAGCACTCTGGAGGCAAAGGCAGGTAGATCACTGTAAGATCAAGGCCAACCTTGTCTAAATAACAAGGTCGGTCCAGGGCAGCCTGGGTTGCAGTGAGATCCTGTCTCAAAAAAAATGAGAGCAATAATATCTCTGTCAGATACACATATTCCTACATACATACATATATGTTACATGTACACAGGCAGTCTATAAAAGCAGTCTGGAAGACTATACTCAACATAAATGAGTTGTCAAAAGAGGATGTAGAGTTGAGGAACCCTCTACATCAGTACTTTTGTGGTTTTCATTCATAGAACTAAATTTTAAAATGATTTCATCATTTATCCTGAAGTTAATAACTCATTTTCCAAAGGCCACATTGTAATCCAGGTAATGTGATTATTATATTACATAATCCTAAAATCAAAGTTTTATTTTAGATACCAAGTACCATTCTATGTTCCCATACTGAAATAGCTTAAAGAAAAAGGTAAAAAACAGTAATGTATCACTTTGTTATCTGATAAAAGTTATTTTCTCACTTTCAACAGTGAACCTTCTCTTGGGATCTTTACACATAGTTTTGGGCAGTTTGTTGGAGGTCATGGAAGTAGTTAACTGAGACATAATTATACTGTTCTGAGAATCATACTGCAATTTCAACTGAACAGTGTGCTGAGCCTACTTGAAACATGAGTGACTTTCAATCAAATAGGGTAGCTCAAACATAGGGACTTATCTCTGCTTTTCCAAGAAACTCTAAAGGAACCAAATTAAGTGAACAAAAACCTTAACTCTAAATAATGGCAATGGAGGTGCGTCTTTCTGATGTCTCTTTATGATGATCCGATATAAGGAGTGTAACTGAATGACAGGCACCAACTGTTGGAACATCAGGTTTTCTGTGTTGTTCAGACTGAGACAGGCTCCCAAGGGGAATTCCAGATGGTTACTAGGTATGGCAGGGAATTAGAGCCATATCATTTATGTCCAAGGCAGGACTCTCTGATTGGTCTTCTTTGCTTGGGGACTAGGCCAAGACTTTCTTAGAACTGCACTTGACACTGAAGCTCTTCTTACCCAGTCCCCTTCCCTCTCTGCATCGGGAGGTACAGGAACTCAGCCACAGCCCAAAGGCTTCTTCTGCTGTCTTTCTCCCTTTTCATTTACAGATGCTTCTTCCAATCACTTGCAAGTCTAATTCTGTGTTGTCATTAATTTGTCAAGGAGCTTATTTTTAGCGATTTTCTGTTGCTGTCATAGAACACCATGACCAAAACTGACTTATGAAAGTTTATTTTGATGTAGGGTTCCAGAGGAAGAGTCCAAAATGGAGGGGGTGCAGCTCAGCACCTGGAACAGGAAGCTGAGAGCTCACATCATCAAGAGAAAACAAGGAGCAGAGAGATAGCTGGAGTAGGTGGATGCCGTGCACTGTCTAAGCCACCCCCAGGGACATGCTTTCTCCAGCACGGCCACACATCCTAAAGGTCCCATCACCTCCCCCAAATGACACTACCAACTGAGGATCAAGTGTTCAAATGGGTGAACCTATTGGGGATGTTTTTCATTCAAACCACTGCAGAGTCTGAACCAAGACCTGTATAAACCACGTTTAACTCCCGAAGGACGACACATGGGAGAGGATATTTCAGCAGTCTTCAGTCACGGCTTGAAAGACAGAAAGAAGACAAGTGATAAGGGGCTTAGCAGAACGGAGAAAGCTATGGCCTCTACCATGGATGTGGGAAGGGAAGCACGCGAGACAAACTGAACTCTAAAAGCCTCTGGAATTGAAAGTACCATGTATTTCTCAAACGTGATTAGAATGGGCAGAAAAGAGGGAATTGGTGACAAGTCTAATAAGGAAGTTTTAATGGTTCTCAATGTCTGGGAAGCAAAAAGGCCCAACTTCAGTAGAAGTTAGTATAGAGATGTTCCCTATCCCTGCAGCCCCAGACAAAGCTGAAATAATACAACATGTCTGCATAGTGAGGGTCCTGAGGCGTTTCTACCACTTTCTTACTCTAAGATTTCCAGAATGTCGGTACCAGGATTATATAACTCAGGGATGAAACTACAGACTTTCTGTTCTGAAACTTGTTCATGAAACAAACTGGTGTTGCCGTTGATGGGTCCCCAAGTAAACTCTTAAATCCTTGCTTATTCATCCTACAGTGTCTGCCCAGTCACATTGTTTTCTATGTTTTAAATGTGGTTGAACAACCACGATTAACCAGAAAGGACGACATTGAAACAAAAAACAAAAGAATGTAAGTGAAAACAGAGACATACCAGACCATAAAAGAAAACTAAATAAACTCAGTCATAAAAGGAATGATTAAAAAAGGAAAGGAATTATTTCCATGAAACAAAATTTAAAATTTACAAAATTGATGAAAAGAAAACACATTTTAAACTTAATAAACAGTGAAAATTTATTTTAATAGAAGAGTTTGAAGATAAAGCTGTGAGTCCTATAAAAATTAAAAAAAGATAAGACCACAAACAGTTTTGAGTGGGAGTACTTGTAAGAATATGTGCTAGTCACTAGAACAGAGAACCTGAGCTCGTCAGCTTAATAAAGAGAGAAGCTTTATTCTGGATCACAATTTTGGAGGGTCCAGTCCATGATTGGCTAGCTTTATTGTTTGGGGCCTGTGGTGAGACAGCATGTTGCAGGTGCACATGGTAGATCAAGCTACTTACATCATGAGACTGGAGAAATAGCTCAGTGGTTAAGGGTACTGGCTGCTCTTACAGATGGCCTGGGTTTGATTCCCAGCACCCACAAGGCAGTTAACAATCGTCCATAACTCCAGTTCCAGGGGACCTGACACCCTCCTCTGGCCTCCATGGCCATTGCACAACAGGGGTGCACTCACGTTCATTCAGGCAAAACATTCATACACATAAAATAAAAGTAAATATATTTTAAAAACATGCCTGTATCATGATCAAGGAGTAGAGAGGAGGAGGCCAGGGTCTTAAAGTCTCCTTTGACGCCCCTAAATATTTTCCAGTAGGACTTCCTATTAAAGGCTCTATCTCCTCTCAGGAGCATCACTCTGGAGACCCATCCTCTAAGATAGACCTTTACAGAAGTGGATCTTTAGGAAAGATTCAAGCACCAAACTGTATCAGAGTGCTATTATGTGATATCAGTGACCTCAGAATAGGAAAACAAAAGTTGAGAGGAGTCACCAGAAAAGAAATACAGGAGGACTTTTCAGATTCCAAGCATACACGGAATTTCTGATTGGAAGTACCCCAAAGTCCCAAGCATAGTAATTTACCTAACATAAAAATAATATGA
Organism: Nannospalax galili; assembly: GCF_000622305.1. NCBI lineage: Eukaryota > Metazoa > Chordata > Mammalia > Rodentia > Spalacidae > Nannospalax > Nannospalax galili. The sequence continues at coordinate 1,402,337 of NW_008348685.1, read as the reverse complement.
GTTAAAGAGATTTTTCACAGATTCTGAAAAGAAATTAGTGGGCTGGAGTGATGGCTCAGCAGTTAAGTGCACTGACTGCTCTTGCAGAGAACCTGGGTTCGGTTTATAGCACCTACATAGCAGCAAAGACCTGCATAACTCGCGTTCCAGGGGATGCAATGCCTTTTATGGCCGCCATGGGTCGCACACATGTGATGCACTTGCCTACTGCAGGGAAAACACACATATGTATATCATAAAAATAAATGAATGAAAACAAAATCTTAAAGAGAAGCTGGTACATTTTGAGGATAAGGTTGCTCACAGACATAAATGGAAGCAGATGACAATGGGTGATATTTTCAAATTCTGAGCAGACAATAGTTGACAACCCAAACTGTATACCCAGTGAGAATAGGTTAGGATGTGAACTGATGCTCTTCTATTAAATTATGAGAAAGTTAATTGAGGAAAAGGCAGACAAAGGAAATGAAGCAGGGTCCACACGGGAGTGAATTCCCAAGTGAGGGGGAGGAAAGGTCTCTGAATGATGCCTGTAAAGCTGACTGGGAAAGGAATGCCTGCAACAGTGGAAGAGTGAATTGGATACATTCTTGGTGGGGTAGACTCTGCTAAGGAGTTAGTATTTGATATCAGATATAATATGTCAAAAGCTAAACAAGACAAAGTCAGTTATGAACTATTGGAAATGCGAAATGTTTTATCAGGAAGCAACTACGACTTTAAAACACAGAGTGAGGAAACTCAACAAATCACCAGGGTCGTAGCCTTTTGGAAAGATGAGAGAAAGGGAAATGGGTGTGTGAAGAAGATTGTAACATGGGCTAAATCATTCCCTTCCTTAGCAGGAAATCAATAAATAAAAATGAAATGGAAACTAAATCAAGAGATGCAGTGTAAGCATGCCATTGAGGAATACAGAAGGTAAATAACAGTCACACATGAGGTGGAAGAGCAGTTACTTGGAGGCAGCTGGAGTTAAGGGAGGCCAAGGGGGAAGCAAGAGACAGCTGCGTTCCATGTAAACGCTTTGTAGTTAACTTTACCTTTACATATATACATATATATGACGGATGAAAATTAAAAATAAATTTTATACAAAGCATAAGCTACAAAACCAGGGTGAGCTCTGTCTGTGTTCGTACAGCATTACTTCAGGTAACATCCCCCAGCTTGCTCATCCCTTTCCTCTTCACTCCATCTTCTGATGTGCCCCCGGAAATACAGGGACGTAGGTACTTTCAAGATCAAAAGTTCTGAATTTAGCTTCTTCCCTTTGTTTCTAGAGCCCTTGACTTTTTATGCACTGTTTGATTTTTAACAAAAATCTTTCTGTTTTTGTTATAAATCAGTGATCACATCCATAAAAATAGAAATTCTGATCTTATTCAATGTCCTGCATATGCAAATAACCTTTTGGTAACACAATTAAAAAAAAAAAGAAAGTCCATAATTCCATCGAACAGGAGTGCAGAAGAGACATCAGTGATCACATCCATAAAAATAGAAATTCTGATCTTATTCAATGTCCTGAATATGCAAATAACCTTTTGGTAACACAATTAAAAAAAAAAGAAAGTCCATAATTCCATCGAACAGGAGTGCAGAAGAGAATGGCTGTAAGGTCTGTGTCAGGAAGACACTGAGCCAAGCATTTTCTGTGGATCATCTTGCCCTCAGAGCTTGCCCAGTGCACAGATTTAGCAGTCACTCTGCAGATGAGGGCTGCCCAAGGCTGCAAGGTGTGTCTGATTACTCAGCCCTCTCTCTTCAAAGTGCCATATAGTATCCCATCTCCCCTAGGAGGAGGAACTAAAGGAGGCCAGCTACCTTAATCTAATTCTGTCTCACTATTCGATCTGATCCTCATAGCAGCTTTCCAATGAGTATAGGGCAGACGTTAGTTTCTGTATTTCACAGAGGAGAAAAATGAAGTTTAACTAAGTGGAATGATTTGCTAACATCCCAGAGGTAGAAAGTAACATTGTAAGAAAAAAGACCCGATCGTTCCACTCTGAGCCCAAAGGACGTTTATCAATTAAAGAGAGATTTGTTTTATGGTTTCTCACTTCTAGTGGTAAAGGTGGAGAAGATGTGCATCCAACCCATGGTCTTCTACTCTTTCTAGAGCTCAGGATGAAGAGGGTCTGTATCTGTGTAAGTTCTCCTGATTTGTTTAGAATAAAAAGGAAGTAAATCTGTGTATACATGTATGCATATATATTACTTCTGATAAATGTCATTCCATTTTCACATATTCAAAGTCAGAATTATTTCAACCAATTCAGGCTCATTTCTGGGATCCCATACCCCTGCACATGCAAATGTCATATTTTCTAGTAGGAACCCGAGAGCAACAGTCACATGTAGAATCAGATTGCTCTCCAGGTCTGTTGTGTATAGCTGGAGAGCAGGGAGCTTTGCAGGGGAGCTCTTAAATTCCAGAGCAAGGCTATAATTAGCTGTAATAGGGCCCAGAGTAACTCCACTGCTATAATGCTCAGCAGGAAAACAATTATATTGCAGCCATATAACTAGACAGACATGCTGTAAATACAAAACATTCTCTGGAAATGTATGCTCAATGCTTCTAAATACATGGAAAATTAAGTCAGACACTTCTTTGCTAATTGTGATTCAATGCAATGCTAAGCCCTTACTTTTTCTCAACATTTTCCCTTCCCTAATCAGCTCTAGGTTTTCCATCTTAATGTGAATGGCTAAGGAAGGCAGATCTCACTTAGAAGATACAATCAAGGAAATATAATAACTTTAAAACCTGGCATGCATTAGAAAGGAAATCTGGAGTGACAGGAGTTCCAGCCTAGAGTCCAGGAGGCTGGATTTCCTGGCCCTGCACTTTACTTGGCCAATCAGTTTATTTTAAGGCCATAAAATGATGACTTAGACGCTAAATCTGACAGTTAGGTAACAGTCGTTTTCCTTATAACCTGTGTTTTATTTTTTTAAATCCAGCATTTAAAAATCAAGAGATTTCACCAAAAAATTTCAGTATTTCTAGCATTTAATGCAAAAAATAAAAGCTGTGCCTCAGTGGGCCCACATGTCCTAATCCCCAGACTCAGCAGATGGCAAAAAGGTGAGTGGGGGATTAGAGCTAGGAGGTATTGGGGGCGTTGGGGATAGGGGTTGGGGGAATGAGGCTTTGTGTTCAGCTTTCTTCTCTGTGAAGCACAGGATGTTGCAAATTTGATTTCGTAAGTATCTACACCATTTTCCCAGCTCTAAGATTCCGCAGTGATACAAACTAGAAATCGGATTTAGAATTGACTAAATGGCATAAGAACAAAAACAAAGAGCTAGATTGTACGTTTTCCTTGCCTACAGCCAGTAGTCTTCTGTGGCTCAGAGCCTGTTCTTAACCCCTGGGTGAAAACTAATGATAAATCACACATGTCTGCAAAACCTGCTGTGCCCTTCCATATGAGAACTGACACCATACTGAATGGACAGTTTTTCACCAATAAGGCTGTGTAAGCACTCCAAAATTTATGGGTTTACTGGGGTTAAACCAGAGCCTTGACATCTTTTAAACTGTTTGATTTTCCTGTGACCTCTCAGGCTCCTATGTAATCCTAAAATCACAGCTATTCCAGCATTTCATGGAGAAAACTCTGAGTGCCCTTGACTCCACACACAACACGACACCCCGAAAATGGCCAAAGAAGAGCAAAGAAGAGAGCTAGAATTGTAAAGTCCAAAACCGTAAGGCAGCAGGTTTAACAGATCTGCTTTCTTGATAGTGTCTTGTCTGCGGAGGAGGGGTTGCTATGTTCTCAGAGAGCTGAGGGTGGGAAGGGATCAATGCTAATGCTTCCCACTGCTCTTTGAAGGGCACTAATCCTGTCATGAGAGTGGAGCCCTCCTCCCTTGACCTCACCTCTAATATGCCAACACAAGGGAGACTAAGTTTTTATATTAATTCTGGAAAGGAAATAAACTGCAGTTTAAAATTAATATTATACTGCTGTGGGTGCACTCAACAGGCTGAGCCAGGAGAACTGTGACTGAGGCATCCTGGGCTACATAGGAAGTACAAGATTAGATTAGGCAATATAATAATATCCTGTCTGAAAAAAAATAGACAGTAAGCAAAAGTTGTTGTCTTTGGGCTCCCAAAACAACACTTCCTGGAAATACTTGCCTTCAGGATGGGTGGTGATACGGAATTTTTCCAGGCCATAAATACTATGTGAACATCTTTGGCTAAGTTGTCAAGATGAAATTCTCATCAGGCTTAGGAACTGGAAATGGTTGTCTTTTCATCCTAGGCTTGGAAGAAAACCCATTACTCCCTAGTTAAAATAAATTTTCTATCCGTTCTTTGGGGTTTTTAGTTGGGGGGTAAGAGAGTAATGTAGCAATTACTTTGTTTTTCCCTTTTCCCATCTTCATACTTTTGCTGACCTTCTAAATATATATTTCTTCACAGGATCTTGTTACGTAGTCCAGTCTGACCTTGAACTTCCTATGTAGGCCAGGATGCTGCAAAGTCATAGTCCTCCTGGCTCAGCCTCTATGTGTACCCACAGCAGTATAATATTTACTTTAAATTGCTGCTTTATTTCCTTTCCAAAATTAATGTGAAAACTTAGTCTCCCTTGGGTTGACATATTAGAGGTAGGGTCAAGGGAGGACATGACAGGATTTGTGCCTTACACAGGGATAGGCAGTCTTGGCATTGGTCCTTCCCATCCTTTTGCCTCTTCTGTTCTCTGAGAACACAGCTACCTCCCCCTCCCCTTTGAAGGATATAGCATTCAAACCACCATAAAGACTGCACAGCTCTTAACCTGCTAGCACTGTGGTTTTGGACATTACAATTTCCAGAACTATGAGTAAAAACCTTAGTCTTAATAAATTACTTAGTTTCAAGTATTTTGTTATAGTAGCACAAATAGACAGCCTTTGTAGACAAAGTAGACAGCAGTACCACATGAGATGTGGTGGTGTCTGAGGCCTGATATTTAAATGGATGCCTTAATATTTTATTATTATCAAAAATCTTTATTGTGAAGTTTTTTATATCTTTAATTTAAAAATATTTTTGTGAAGCTAAAATGTTCCTCCTACTTGTGCATACTTAATGTTTAAAATAGGGAGATACTAAATTTTAGTCAGCCTTTATTTCATTTGCATCTATTAAGATGGGTCACATGATTTTTATCTTTTAATTGGTTATTGTAATAGACTAAATTAGTCGAAGTTCTAATGTTAGGTTAATTTTGAATTCCTGGCTTTTTAATTAAACTGGATGCCTAGCTCATTTACTTTTAAGCTTTATTTCAAAAATATCTATTTTGAAGGTTGATTACATGTATTCCTATATATACTGCTCTCAAAGAATCTCATACATTTTGCTAAATCAAATTTAATTTCTAATATTTTCTAATTACTATTATGCTTTCTTATGTGCTATTAACTCTTCAAATGTGCTCTAAAAATTTTCTAATGTATACAGTTTTTCATTTCAATGTTTTGTGGTGTATTTGGAATTCTAACTTAGTTGTATTATAGTCAAGGCATTTTTTTAGTAGAATACTAATCTCTGAATATTGTTGTGGCTTGCTTTTTTAATTGTGATGTTTAAATCTTTAATATCTCATTTTTGTATGCTTGATCAGCCAATTGCTGGGAATATCTCTCATTGCTAAGGCAGAATTGATGAATTCTTTCATAATTCTGCCCCCTTTTGCTCAATACATTTTGAAGTTGTTAGAGTCATGCTAATTTAGGATTGTTACATCTCCTTAATGAGCTGAAATCATTTATCAATGAGTCATATATCTTTTTTAAATGAGACCTAAAATCTCTATATATGGACATTGGTGATATTTTGCTTTATGTATATAATGTATAAGTTTAAGTCAAGGTATGTACATCTATCTCAAACATTTATTAATGCTTTATTTATTATTATCATTTTTTGGGTCTCACTGTAGCCCCAGCTGGCCTCAACTCAGAGATCAACCTCCCTCTGCCTCTCAAGTGCTGGGATTAAAGACGTGTGCCACCACACCCAGTATTATTATTGCTTTATTTTGAAAGCATTCAAAATCCATTATTTTAGGTTAGTGCTAGTCTCATCTATCTCTATGACTGCGTTTTGGTTAAAGTTTATTTTATTGTGAATATGATCACGTCAGAACTTTATTTCCCTAATATGTTCTTCATGATTTTACATTTTAAAAAACTTATTTTATGGGCTGGAGAGATGGCTCAGCAGTTCACAGCACTGACTGCTCTTGCAGAGGACCAGGGTTCAATTTCCACCACCCACATGGCAGCTACAAATCATCATTAACTCCAGTTCCAGGGGAATCTGAAGCCCTCTTCTGACCTCCGTGGCATTGCACGACACAGGTGTACTCACATACATGTAGGCAATACACTCATATGCATAAAAAATAATGAATAAAATACATTTTTAAAAACGTATTTTATTTGGGGGCTGGAGAGATGGCTTAGTGGTTAAGAGCACTGGCTGATATTTTATTTGTTATTTTTATTTAATGTGTATGAGTGTATTGCCTGCATGTATGTATGTACACTACCTGTGGAGGTCAGAAGAGAGTGCTGGGTCCCCTGGAACTGGAGTTATGGATGGTTCTTAGCCGCCATGTGGGTGCTGGGAATTGAACCCTGGTCTGCTGCAAGGGCAGTCCATGCTCTTAACCACTGAGCCATCTCTCCAGCCTCAATGCTTGTACTTTTTTCTACTTAAATATTTTGTCATTAAAGATAATTCACATTACATGGAACCCATAGAGTTGGAGTAAGCTTTCAGAGACGTTCCAAGCTGGGGAAAGGGTATGTGATCCCATAATGCTGCATCTACAGGGCTGGCCTCAAGGAGAGCATATTCTTGAGTTTGATTGGTTAAGTTTGATTCACAACTTGATAGCTGGAGAAGTGTCTAGGGAATGGGCAAAGCTCAGCTCTGGTGTGTCTTTGAGGGACTCTTCAGAGATGGTCAACCAAGGAGGATGGGTATGCACTGAATGTAGGTAGCACCACTCCATAGACTGGGAGTCCAGATGGAGTAAGAGGTTCAGATGGAAACAAACAGCTACCGCGGGAATCATTCTGTTCTTCCTCTTCCTGACCACCGCTAGGTTGGCTTCCCGGATTCCACCGCTGTCTCCCATTCTCTTCCTCTTCCTGACCACCACCTGGATGGCTTCTGGATTCCACCGCTTCTCCCATTCTCTTCCTCTTCCTGACTACCACCTGGATGGCTTCCGGATTCCACTGCTATCTCCCATTCTCTTTCTCTTCATGACCACCGCTAGGTTGGCTTCCAGATTCTACCGCTGTCTCCCATTCTCTTCCTCTTCCTGACCACCACCTGGATGGCTTCCATATTCCGCTACACCCTCTGTCTTGGTGCACTGAAACTCCTGAAGCCAAAATTAATATTTCTTCCATTAAATTGTCATTCTCTGAAATTTTTTCACAACAAGGAAACACTAACACATTGAGCAAAGCACGATGGCTAAGGGCAGCTCTGGGAAGTGGAATCACTCTGAGCCATCAGTATGCAACATTCTTTGTTGCTGATGGAATTGACAGCATGGTACTAAATAGTGCTCTTTCATGGTGTGAAAGGAATACCAACAGATGCTTCAGTGGAATCGCCAGACGACATGTGTACCTGTTGCCTAGTACTGCCTCCAGAACAATGGCCCTTATCCTCACCTACTGGACTATTGGTTTAGGAATCGTAAAATGACAGAGACACAGGCATAACTTATAGGCTAACAGAACTCTTACTTTGTCTTTTGGTAGAACTGCCCCTCAAGGAACCAAAACTCAGTGCTCTTATTCAGTATAAAACTTTGAAATTGGTGATCGCAAGTTTCTTTGAGTTAACCTCTGGTAGAAATACTGACTATTCTTACTCCATACATTTCCACGAGCCATGTTTATATATTCCACCTATTGTGAGCACAGCACCATATGATCAACAGTGTAAAGTTTGAATGATGGGATCCTCTAAAATACATGTTGAAACTTCATCCCCAGTGTAACAATATTAAAAAGGCATGAAGCTAGGCATGGTGGCACACACCTTTAATCCCAACATTTGCCAGGCGGGTCTCTGTATGATCGAGGTCAACCTGGTCTGTACATAGTGAGTTCCCAGCCAGCTGGGGCCACAGGGAAACACAGTCTCGAAAATGAACCAAACAACAGCAAAAAGACATGGGTTTGGGAAGGTGAATGGGCCAGGTTTGAATGGGATTAGCACCCTTATAAAAAGGGTTCATGGTTGAAGGGAGGACACTCTTGCCCTGTTGCAAAGGAATAGAACAAGGCACTGTCCTGGAAACAGATGTCCTTGCAAGACGCCAAACCTCATGTCTTCATCATGGATTGGAGCAAACCTCCAGAGCTATGAGAAATTTATGTTTCTTATACATTACCCAGTCTCAGATATTTCTCATAGCTGCACAAATAGACCAAGACAAGATGTATTTTCTGTCTTTGGTGTGTCATCTCCACGATGCTCCCTCAGGCATGCCTTTCAAGAGCCATTCCATCACTCTAGCAGGCTATTAGCTCCTAAAAATATGGATGTGACAAGAACATGATCATTTTCCCACTGCCTTACCTCTATGGCTAAGGAAGTTTTACAAGGCGCCCTCTGTTGATGAGCCAAATATTCTTAGTCTTTCTATAATGGTGCAAGTTGAGGCCCTATGTACGGAGTAAGCAATTTTGCACCAGGATGACCTTCAGATGGCACCAAGATAAATTTATGCCCCTTCCAGGGTGGAAGAAGTCCCATAGCCTATTTAATCACATATCCACCTTGTATTTGGCTGATCTCTTCAATGATGATTCATACATAAATTCAGTGAAGTTGTACATTTAGAATTGGTAATTACCTTCCTGAGTGGCTGCCTTTGCTACTGAGTTCATGCTTAATCTCAATCCCAATCACCATGGAAACACTGCCAGAACTAGGTTGGCCAATGGCAGAGTTGGATAATGTCATCTTGAGAAGCCATGCTATATAGTTGACAATACCCGCTTTGTTGTTGCTATTCTCTGGTGGCCATTAGCATGTTTAAAAGATCTTTACTATCTGATCTGACTCATCCATGTACCTAATTCTAACCTTCCAATCTTTTCCTACCCAGGCTATTTTCCTCTTACATAGAGTAGATGACCATACAAGGCATCTAAAGCTCTGACCAATGCAAGCATTTCCTCTCGTGACTGCCTTTCTGGGACATCTGTTAGAGAGGCTACAGTCCATCTCTGCTTGTAGTCACATAGTAATTGAGCTGTCTGGCCTGTCAGATGAGCCTGGCCTTTTTTACACTTTGCTAGCAAGTGATCTCCCTGCAGTGTGGTCGTACAGAAGGGAGAGAAGCACCACTGCGGCACATGTGCTTGTGACAATCACAGTTTCCGGCTGGTTCGTCTTACACTCTCTTGTCCAGCTTGCCCTTGATCCCCTGTGTACTACATCCAGTGTGTGATAAATGATTTCATGAGCTTCCTGAACCTATGACTTGATGAGAACTCAGGAGCCTCTATCAGGGATGCTTCTGTTCACGTAGCCTGATGTCCTGCAGTTCATTTTTCTGTCTCTACTGTGATCCAGGAGTGTGACAACAGTAGCTTTCCTGCTCTCCACTACATGTGGCATGGTCTTGCTCCACAACTCCAGCATTGATAAAGTAATTCTTTGGGGTCTTCTTAACTCTGTATGGTGTCTCTCCAATCCAAGTACTTTAAAAATCTTATTGCTATTAGTAAATATGGTCAATGCATCCGGGCTGTTTATACATCCCAGACCTGCTGGACATGAGCTGTGTCCTCATAGGAAGCAGTCTTCCATGTCACTTGATAAAATGTTCAAAGCAGTGAATAAGTGTGACTCTTATCATTTTATTACCTCTCAGCTCTGCATCTACCCTTCGTCGCCTTTCTTACGTTATTAGAACTACATCTTACATATGTTTCTTTTGCCAATTCACATGTAGTAAAGTTTTGCCAGTAAGGGAGCTGAGAGAGATTTCTATTCCTGGTTTGAATGTGCTTTTCTTCGTCCTATGGGCTTTAGCTGACGTGTGGGCATCTCATGTACTCCTTGATTTCGGTGGTGGGGGTGTGTGGAGGTTTCATGGAGCAGCAGAGGCCAATAGAAATAATTCATTTCTAAGTAAAGGTGGGGCTATCTCACCTTTGTGAAGTACAGCAGGGACATCCTGGTGGTCAAAATGCTTTAGTTCACAGAGTAGGCAGTAGTTATTTTGTCCTTAGAAGCAAAATTTATGGACAACCTACTCTAATATTGTTTGACCTGTATAAGCAACAAAAAAACCCTCTCTATGTCTGGTAGCAGACAGTAGGGTTATGTCACCACAGTGATGAGTCACAGCTTTATTTCCATATGTAAGTCAGTTCACAGATTCATGGTTCCTTTATTGAAGGGAAGTGTGAGTCCTCTTGAGGAAGATCCTGTAATAAGCATATGTTATAAATCTTCTGCCAAGCCTTATTTAAGGAGCCTGTGGCCAAGCCAGACTGACTATATTCTGGATGGAAAGAAATTAAAATATGCCATTGATTACCATACATTCACGTTGAATTGGAGCTAATTCCTGCCCAATGACATGAAGTAAGGGGCTGTTGGAAGTCAAGTTATGGATGAAGTCTCATTTCAAGTCTCAGAGTAAGCAGAGTTCATGCTTAGGATTACTCTGTCTTATCTCCCCACTTCCTGAATGTAAAACTTAAAAAGATACATGTAAGATAGGATTTCCTTATGTCTCTTTGATACCTCAAATGAGAGCCAGTGCAGTGAGAAGGCTGAGCAGAACACCTGAAGCCCTTCCTCAGTACAGACACCTAGGCCATACCATAAACCATGTCACAACCATGGGAGAACTACAGAGACTGTGACACCATCAGAGACTTGGAAGATTCAAGGATGTGAATCCTCTGTTTAGATCACCGTTTGTCCACCTGTTTGGTCTGCATAGAAGTCAGGTGAATCTTGAAGAAAACCTATGACTACATACATTTAATCAGGTCTAGATTCCAATGGCAGCAGCTATCCAATATACAGCGCTTTTGCTGGAAAATATCATCAAGGACCTTGGCAGTAGAGGCCAATGCCAGCCACTGACCTGGGTAATGTTTGCTCTAAACCAGCTTTCAAGACCCACCAGAAGTGGTTGTTGTGAGACAACTGTGTATCTTCACATCTTGCTTAAAGCTATATTAATTCTTTTCTCTTCCACAGTGTAATCTACAATGATCTTGCTCACTCTGACCTTCCACAAAATAACATAGTGGTCTGCTACCTTGATGATGTTCTGCTGTTTTTTGTCTGAGAAGCAGAAGGCAGCAACTACAATGATGCTTTGTTGAAGCTTGTGAGCTAAGGGTGAGGAGTAAAGTAGCACACAACACACAAATAAAAATAAATAGACAAATGTAGTAAAGCATTTAAAACATTTCTTCAGCAAGTCCACACAGCTTTACAAACTGCACTATTGCTTACGTCTTACAATCGTGCAGATTAAGTGGTACTTGAAAATTTTATGGCCACTAGAAAAGCATTATTGATCTTCTAACAAAAACCAGTTGATCATAGCATAGATGTTTTGAAATTTAGAGCAAATATATACTCTCTTATTTTGGTAACTATTACATATTTTTCATAACTGTTTGCTTTTTATTTTTTGAGAATTTCATACCTGAATATGGTATTTAAATCATTTCTGCCCTTCCCTCTACCTTTACAATTATTACATTCCCTTCATTCCCACTGGATTTTGTGACCTTTCCTGATTATTAGTGCTACAGACGCACGCACACACACACACACACACACACACACACACACACACACATAATCTACTGAAGTCCATTCAGTGGTGTTCATATGCATGTGTTTAGGGCTGCCCATTTGGGATTAGCTAACCTGTTAGGGAGCTTGTCTCTGGGAAAAACAGATTCTCCCTCCCTCAGCATCCATTGATTGCGTGTAACTCTCCATCTAGAGGTGGGACTGTTAAATCCCCCCCCCCCAGTCTACAATAATAGGTCAACTGATGCTGTCATCAGGTCTGGATTAGGACTATGTATTGTTGAGGTTCCCGGGAACAGGAACAGCTTTCTTGTCATGTCTAGAAAACACTAGCAGCAGATATCTTGGTCCTCCAACTCCTCTTCTATCCCCTGAGCCTTAGGTGTAGGGTTGCCTTGCAGATGTATCGATTGAGGCTGGCCATCACATGGTCACTTATTCTCTGCATTTTGGCCAGTTTCAGAACTTTTTAAGTCTCCATTTGTTGCATAGAAAGCTCTTTTGATGAGTGATGAGAGCTACAGTTATCTGTGGCTGTAAGGATAAGTATTTAGAATATAGTTAAAAATCCATACTGGTTTAGGAAAGTATCAGGAGTATGTGCTCCTGTAGGGTCTGTGACCTCTCCAAACATGGGTATTTGGATAAGTTTACAGTACTAAGAATGAATTCTCTCCTATTGAGTTTGCCTTAAGTCCAAGTAGATAATTGTTGGTTATGCCTGAGATAAAAGTGCCACTATTGTACCACTAGTGACATTTTGCTGGGCTGGTCATTGTTCTGATTCTCAGGCTTTGCAACTGAGTAGACCTGCTCATTGGTTTTCTCCCTTGGTGCCCAAATAGCATCTTCTCATACTCTGAGAGCTAATTCTCAGGAAGATGGCTTCTAGGTCAATTGTACCTTGTTTCTCCAAGTCCTGTGTCTGAAGTATGTGATGAATTTAATAATGGGGTCTTACCTTCAAGTTCTGAGAACTAGTCAAGGGGTATGTAATGGCTTATGTTGTTTTGGGAGTCTTTTGGATTACCCTGACCAACAACATGAAAGAAGGTTTCTCTTACCTGGTACTGGGGGTTTTGTTACATAGCCTTTGTCTACACCACACACACACACACACACCACACACACACCACACACACACATACCACACACACACCACATACCCACACACACCCCACACACACAACACACACCACACACACCACGCAACACACACACACACACACACCACACACACACACCACACACATACACACACACACACCACACACACACAAACCACACACACCACACATTATGCATTGCACGTAGGTGCAGATTTAGCTCTATTTGCTATAACAAAACCCTGTGACCAAAACCACCATGGGGAGGAAAGGACTTACTTCATCTTATTCTTAAAGTGACAGTCCACCACTGAGGGAAACCAAAGCAGGAACTTAAACAGGGTAGGAACCTGGAAGCAGGAATTGAAGCACAGAAAATATTGTATGGAAACCTGCCACTATAGAAGCTTTTTAAAGTATATACATATACACCATAAAATAAGATCAAAAGGAATTATGCTATAACAGGGGAACACTGCCCATTCTAGACATCATAGGCTAATGAAAATAAGATCCTCAATGCCAGGAATGGATTCCCTCTCTAGAAGCTGTGGACCAGGGGTTCCATAGAGCCTCAAAAATACTGGTCATTGCCCCTGCTCTTGGTTTCCCACCAGAACTGGATAATAAGACCATTTGCTGAAGACAGTACATACATGAGCTGTAGAACAAACAAGGAGAAATCAAGCTGGTGCTGACTTCAGAGTCTCGTCTCTACTGGCTAGCAGGACCGTTAGTGCTGCAAGGTGCTATACAAACTATCAGAAGGAGAAAGTAATCATCAACCTTACTCAGCTGTGAATTCTGTGAAGTGCAGTAACAACTGACCCATTGGTGCAATAGTGGCACAAATATTGTGGAAGTAACCAACCACTCTTTAATCAGATTTAAGGTCCACTTCCCAGGGTGGAGATCATACCTGATATTTATATCCAGCTTAGGAACCTGAAGCTAGACAGTTTATGGGCATATGGGAAAACCTAATAGTAGTTATCTATTAAATAGCTAGCATATAAGCTGACTCCTAATGACTTAGTGTTATACCCACAGATTGATGCTTCTCTCAACACTCACCACAGAAATTTCCTGATGCAACAGATCATTGATACAGAAACTCACAGCTGGCCAACATGCAAACAACAATAGGCTGCAGAGTTCATATCCCGGAATAGGACACCTGTATTGAACTTCTGATCCCCAAGGCTCAGGGATCATTGTGGGAGAATGGGTGAGAAAATAGTAATAAACAGAAATGGTGGATGTCTACAAGGAAACAGAGTTTTCCAGATAGCAGGTCTGTTACTGGTGTGAACTCACAGCAATGGTGACAGCATGTACAAGTTCCATACAAGCTCAAACCAGAAAATATCCCATCAGAAACATGAGGAAGTGGGCAAGAAGTTCCAATGCCAACTAAGGAAATTGTTTCAAGAGATGACTACTTGGAAAGGCAAAGATAGCCTTTTCCAATCATGAGACTTTAATAGGCTCACCGTGCTCCAATGGATGGACCCATACGGAAGGACATCTGGGAGCATATTAAATTGGGCTATGACAATAAGAGGAGGTGAGGATAGAACAGAGGATCTAGATACCACCGAATTATACTGAATGGAGATTGCAAAAAGAATTAAATTCAAAAAAGAAAGCGAAAAAGAAGACGGTCCACAGACAAGCAGAGGCCTCAGCTGAGGTCCCCTCTTCCTGATGCGTTAAGAGGAAAAGTGAATCTAACCAGGAAAACAGGCTTAGGAAATATCCATTTCCTTATGTTTTGTTCTTTTCAGACCCCCTGGTGTTATTTATCTCTGCTTTCTCCTTTTCTTTCTGAATTATCCACACTCTTCCCTCTTGTGTTGCAGTGCCTCCCATTTTCCCATTTCCCCCTCGATGGGGCCTGTATCCTATTATCTTCCTCTCTAATTTCCTTCTTCCCCCTCTCAACAGAGTCCAATAACTTCTAGTTTGTTGTTATGCCTTGGTAGAGAATAAGTGCCTAAATATGGGACATCAGGTATCAGATGACCCTGGTTCTCACTGAACTGGATGTGTCTGACTAGCAGCAATGCTAAGCGTCAACCATCAGATCTTAGGCAGGTGCAGAAGGCACAAGTAAATTAAGACTAGTTACCAGTCTTCCGGTAGTGACTCCTGCTCTGTTGCCTTCTAATCCATAACCCATACCTAGAGTCTTGTGGGGAGTCCTTTATGACCAGGTGACAGAGGAATGGACAAGCCTGAAACCTAATTACAGATGGATCTCATGGTATGCTTATGCCCCTGCAAAGAAGACAGTTGTAGCACTGCAGATCCATAGAGGGGTGACCCCTGACAGGGAGTGTTCAAAGACCATCTTCTTGTTAGCTAAAACTTGAAGTAGAAAACTTGATTTTCTGCTTGTCTGGAGTGAGAGGTGGATGATAAGTAAGGTTCAATACCAATTAACAGGTATCTGTGAAGTGTTTAGCTCGATGGGATTATTCTGAAAGGAACATAATTAGAAGATTGGTGAGAAAGTGTATTGGTGGAAGAAGTATGTGGATGACCTCAGAGTGGACATGGACTTGAGGGTCAGCTGTGCCTCTTGTAAATGTCCCTCATATTACACCTGTTACAAAGAAATTCTAATAATCAAGCTTTTATATAAGAAGCCTCTTGAGATTTCAGTTATACTTTCTGCACCCAGTGAAGTGATTACTCATGGGTCCACAAACAAAATAGCAGAACTAGAATCTATACATGGTCTCAGTGATGCGAATGTTCTCTTAGGAAAGATGATTTGGAACATACTACTGAGTGCCTAATTTTGTTGCAGTAGACATCAGTAGAGCCTCTGATAGGGACCACTCTATACAAGGGTCAGCTAGACACTAAGTGCAAAGTTAATTATTGGGCTTGTTCTATCATACAGGAGGCAAAGGTGTACCCTCGTTAAAATAGATATATTGTAGATGTGAACATATTTTTCCTATCCTTGATTCCTCCACCCTAACTACCATCCATGAACACACAATGCCTTATCCGTTGTTACTTCATTCTTCACAGCATTTCTTCTAACCAAAGAATCTGCTTTACAAGAAAATGAGTAAGTGTATGCCCATGAAATCAAGTAATGTCACCATTCACTCTGTCATCTAGTAGTGACTGGACTAACGGAAAGCTTAAATACTTCAATGAAGACATAGGCACAACGTTAGTTAGGAGATGATGCTCTGAAAAGTAGGGTTCTGCATTCCAGGTTATGGAACATTCAGTTGTAAAGGCTATTCCCCTAAAGCCAGGATACATAGATACATTCATGAATCTACAAACAGATGTGAGATTGACTCCTCTTGTTTGAATTCCCAGTAGCCCACTTACAGGATGTTTTCCTCTCGCTTTGGCATCATTAAGTTCTGCTGTTTTAGAGGTCTAAGTGACCTAGGGAAGAACAGTTCCACAAAGGAATGCAGCAGCAGTTTCGTTGAACTAGAAGAGGCTGCCATCTGCCTTTGAGGCTCCTTATATTGTGTGCCAACTGCAAGAGGAGTTACTCTTCTGGATGGAGTGGGTGAACCTGATGTCCATGGACAAATGGTGCTGCTCAGGAGTGTGATCAAAGAATAGTATGTCTGTGAATTGTTCTGAGGATGCCAGATCCCGATGATAAAGGTAATGGAAACCTAGAACAAAGAGAAGCAGAGCGGCCAAGAAAATATTGAATACTTAATGGAAAGAGAAAGTCACAGGTGTCAATTCAAGCCTTGTACACACAGAAATTGAAACTATTTGTATATTTTTTTGCTTGTTATGTGTATGCATTATTTGAATATACTAATGACTTCTTTTTTCTTCCATTACTATGGTATATATGTTTTTGAGATGAATATTTAGTGGGGTTCTGAATTTGAGGAATGAATAGTATAGTCAAGGACAGTATTGTAGGGCTTTGTGTCTTCTGATTTGGAGGACGAAGACAGAATGTCTCCACTTACACAAAAGGAAGTTATATCATGCAAGGTAAAAGCATGTTTCATAGACTGGATGTTCAAACATGCTTGGGAGGATCCATACAGAAACTATTCAAAGGGATGAATTTGCCTGATTTCAAGTGACTGTCCCTTACCTCTAAGTCTGTTCATTATTGTCTTGCATATGACACTGGAGTTGCATATTGGCTTTTGTGTTGTCAACTAACATTATGCTAACCTCTGCAGGGAGAGGGGCTAGAAGCTCACTCCAGGAGAGGGAGGCTTCTGTTCTAGGTTTTGCTGAGCTTCCTTTGCATCTAATTGTTGGGATGTTGAGCTGGGTTTGGGGACTTCTAGGGTAGCTCACCCCTAGTGAAACACTCTCAGGAAATCTCTGGTAGATTATGAAGGTTACAGCTGGATTCCCAGTGAGTAAACAGCAAGTCTTTTCTGTCAGCTTCTCAGTAAGTTTGTTTCCTTCTTCCTTCCCTTCTTTCTTGCCCTTCTTACATTTTCTCCCCTTCACCTCCCTTCCCTTCTTCCCTCCCCTACCCTCCCCCAACCCCCCTCCCTCTTCTCCCCTTTTTCCCCTCCTCTCCTTCCTTCCTTCCTTTCCTTCCTTCCTTCCTTCCTTCCTTCCTTCCTTCCTTCCTTCTTCTTCCTCTCTCTCTCTCTCTCCCCTCCCCCATTGTTTCCTTTTTACATAAATTACAAAGAATGATCAGGTTGGGGGGCAGGACAAATGGCTTCAGTGATTAAGAGCCCTCACTGCTCTCACAGAGGACCAGGGTTCAGTTCCCAACACCTGCATCCGGGGCTGATCACAACCACCTGTAATTCCAGTTCCAGGGTATCTGGCACTCTCTTCTGGACCCTATGAGCACCTGTACTCAGTGTACACAGACCTCCCCTCACACATACACAATTAATAAACAAAAGTAAATCTGTAAAAAAAAATAATGTGTTTAATCATGACATTTTCATACACGAATGCAAGTCCTTTGATCATATTCTTACTTAGGTGTACGAACCCTCTGCCTCCTGCCTTCCTGAATTCCACAAGCATAGTAATCCCCCTTTTTATATTATGTCCTTCTCCTACCTCCTAAATTCCACAAGTGAGAGTTCTGCTGCCAGCACAAGATAGCCCAGGCTCCTTGGACCCAAGTTGCAAGGACTTCTGGGTGCCTTTGTGGTTGAACCTGGGAGGACACTTTGCTTGCTAGTTGTTTGTGAGCAGTGAACATCTTCAGCTTCTATGCTGGTTAGTGTCTGTCAGCCTGACACAAAATTGAGTCACCTGGGAAGAGAGAACCTCAGCTGAGAATTTCCCTTCATCGTACTGTCATGTGGGCATGTCTGAGTGGCATTTTATTCATTGCTAAATGATGTAGGAGGGCCCAGCCAACCGTGATAGGTACCATCCCGGGGCAGGTGGACATGAATTTTCTCCTCGAAAGCCTATGGAAACCCATTCCAAAGTCTATGAGCCACAGGGTCAGGTTTATCTCAGCAACAACCCCCTTCCCTGGTGCTAATTTTCAGTATTAGTAATTTTTTTGCATCGCTGTGACAAAATACTAGACAGGGGCCATTTAAAGAAAGACAGGTTTATTTTGGCTCCCATTTTATGAAGGGATCCAATTCATCATGACAGGAAGGCATGGTGATGAGAACATGAGATGGCTGGTCACATTGTGTCCCCAGGCAGGAAGCAGAATGAGAGGAATTCTGCTGCTCAGCTTACTCGCTCCTTTATACTAGTCTAGGGAGCCCCAGTCCATGGAATGGTCCCGGCCACATTTGCGTTGATCTTCCTACCTTAGTTAAATATGCCCAGAAAGCTGTGTCTCCTAGGAAACGCTAAATCCCATAACATTGACAAGCAAAATGAACCATCAAACTCCTTTAAGTTGCTTATCAGATATTTGGCCAGCATGATTAATAAAGTAGTTGATACCACTGGATCATACAGCGAGCCTCTTTTGATTTTGTTGGGGAGCCTCTGTACTGACTTCCATAACAGGTAAGTTAATTTACATCCCCCTAAAAAGTGAATCCAGGGTTTTTTCTCCACCTCTTCTGTGTATTGATTGATTTATTGATTGCTTTCTTGGTGATACGCATTCTAATTATTGTGAGATGGAATAATGACGTGGTTTTGATTTGCATTTCCTCAGTACCTATAGGTGTTGACTCTATCATTGTATTTATTGGTCATTTATACTTACTTTGAAAGGTATTTAGTCATTTCCATTACTTACTTTTGACTACATATTTGCATTTTGGGATGTTTCCATTTTTGACTTTTTATTCCAGGTGTTGATCTTTCTGAAGATTTTTGTTCCATTCTATAGATTATCTCTTTGTTCTCTTGATTATTTACTTTGCTATAAAGGACTGTTACATTTCATTTAATACCATTTAGAATTTTTTGTTACTTCCTGAGCTACTGAAGATTCAATCAAAACATCTTTGCCTATACCTACATCTTGAAATGTTTGCCTTATGCTTTCCTTGTAGATTCAGAATTTGAGGTCTTACACTAAGACCTTTAATTAAAAAAAATTAATTTTATGTGTATGAGTGTGTTGCTTGCATGTAAGTGCACCCATGTCATGCAATCCCTGTGGAGGTCAGAAGAGGGCATCTGATCCCCTGGAACTAGAGTTACAGATGGTTGTTAGCTGTCATGTGGGTGCTGGAACTGAACTAGGGTCCTCTTAACCAGTGGGTAAGTGCTCTTAACCACTGAGCCATGTCTCCAGCCATCTCTCCTTAAATTGATTTTTGTACAGTTTGAGACATTAGAATCTATTTTCAGTCTTGTTTCTCTGGATTTCCCTAGGTGTGGATTCCATATGAGACTGTCTTTCCTTCGATGTGTTTCTGGTGCCTTTGTGGAGAATCACATGGCTGTAGTGACATGTGCTTATTTCTTAGTCCACAACTCTATTGCTCTTCACATCTGGTTTTATGTCAGTACCATGCCGGGGATAGAATGAACACATTTTCCAGGTCACTGAATCCATAGCTTGTACCCATGGTCTTCATCTATCAGATCATCATTTTTGGTGGAACACTTGCATTTGAAGCCAATAATTGTTAACCATTAACTGTTCAAGTTTATTGTAGGCTACTCTCATGATTTGGGATCGATTTTTTTGTGTGTTTATGTATTCACATTGTATGTATGTACATATGTATGTATGCACATATGTGCAGCTGCATGTGGAAGTCAAAAGTCATATTTGGATGCCTTCTTCAATCATTCTCTACCTTATTTTTTGAGGCAGGGTCTCTCTGAACTTGGAGCTTCCTGATGTGGCTAGACTGGCTGGCCATCCAGCCCCAGGCCTCCTCCTCTCCCCACACCTTCAGAACTGGGATTTCATGCATGCTCTACCACACCTGACTTTTTAACATGATTTCTGGGAGACTGAATTCAGGCTCTCAGGCTTGAACAGCAAGCACTTTACCAAATGAAAAAAACCACTATATGGGTTTTTTTCGGGGGGGACTTGAATTTGTTAATTAAATGGGGAATGACCTTTTCAATGTCTTTACATCGTTTATATTTTAAAGATGGCATTAAGTTTTGCTATGCCTGTTCTACCATGGGATAATGTGTTGATTTTGATTTTCCATCTTAGCCAGTTCAAAACAGTTTACTTGGTTGTTTCCAATATGGGATCTCTTATTTCAAGGAGCTAATGCAAAATCTGGTCCAAATAAGAAGTGCGAATGTTACAAAGCCAGAGATTATGAAAATGTCAACCGGTTTGACCTTTGGACTAAGTCAGTCTCCTGGGAGCCAGTTCTGGGCCAGTACTGTACTTATTACCTGGACTTCCTTGTATTCCCAGTCTAAAATGGAACCTGTGATTACAATTCAGGTTCCTGGATAGCATCTCCCTCAGATCCTGTGTTACCACGTGTTTTTTAAAGTTTCTGAATGTTCAGAAAGCAAAATTCAATTCGAAAACGAATGCATGTAGACCAGACAGGCCTAGATCTCAGAGAGATCTGCCTGCCTCTGCCTCATGAGTGCTGGGATTAAAGTCGTGCATCACCACACCCAGCACTGTTGGGGGTTTAGAAAGAGGCAAGAGACAGTTTCCTTATTATTGTAACAATAAATCTGCCTGGTCTCCTTTTGATTGCGTAGTGGCAAACTTCCTTAGTAACAGAGCGGAAAAGATGTATTTTGGGCTTTGTGGGGAGTAAGATCTTTGCCATAACTACTCAGCTCTTCCAATGTAACACAATGGCCATATATAATAAAGAAATAATAAATATGGCTGTGTGCCAATAAAAATTTATTTATAGATACTGAATTTGAAACATAGACTTTTCATAATTACCTTCTTAATGTAAAGGCAATTCTTATTCCATGAGCTGTACAAAAACAGGCAGAGAGCTGGCTTTGACTTTGGAGACTATGGTTTGCCATCCCCTGGTTTAAGTAATGCCTTCATTGGTTTCTGTCTGTCTTGCTCCTAAGTATGCTGTGTTCTCTGAACAAGCTCTAAATGTCTGTGTAGACCACCCACCCTTGCCACTGTGACTATGGTAGCAGTAAGATAATTGTGCTTTGATTAAGCGGGACCACTTGGTTTTAACTGCCAATCATCTCCCTGCTACTAGGCAGCTCAATTTGACAGGACTTCCTCTTGTCCCTGGTCTACACATTATCATGGACATTGAGCACTTCACGACCCTAGGGCAGGTTTGCCATTGTGTTAGCCACTGAATAATAAAACACGACATTTCCCCATGCTCTCCACACCCTGCCACAGAACTAGTGGGTTTGCACCCTTACTTACTGTGCATACTTTTGCCTGCCTAATCCTTTGAGCTGTGTGATTGCTCCCTTCACTATCTGTCATTTCAGGCATCATGTTGACCTCACTTGGTGGGTGCTGTTATCTTCTCCAACACTGTGTGACCATCATCTTGTTGTATCTTTGCTAGCATATTAGATCTTATGAGAGGGGTGTCAACAAACAGTAAATTCCCCTTGATTCAAACTTTGTTTTCTACCCTTCCTTGCCAGCAATCCCAATATTCATCCCCTTGTATGTTCTGGTTCCTGCTGAGACATTTTGGCCACCATCTTGGTTGTAAGACCTTAATTCATACCAAATTTTCCTTCTTGTGTATTACTTTGTGAAACATTACAAATCAAGATTCTCTTACTGTCTTTAGGGTTTGGCTTTCCCATCTCTAAAATTATGTACACCTTCCATGTTGTTTGTTTGTAAATAATGTAACAATCTAATTTTGGTGGAAAATTAATTCATTAGAAGATGGATTCCACTATTGGAACAGGCCAGGGTGGAGACTATGTACCTGAGGAAAATATCCAGATGATGATATTTTTCCAGTCAGGCACTGCTTTTCTGTCACAGTTGTTGGACATGGACGATAAATTGAGCATCACAGATGATGTGTGTGATGGTCCTCATGGGATGCTGTCCTTGCTGTCTCTGGAGCTTGTGTGTTTCTTCTATGTGTGGATCAGAAAGTGGTTCCTTTGTTTCCCTAGTCCCTCCCACACATTACTCCCTTCTGAAAAGAAATCCCAACTGAGTAAGTCTGATTGACAAAGTCTTGATCAAATGCCCATCCTAGTTAAAAGAGCCTGGAAAAAATTATTCTGGCTTCTGCCTTAGGAAGGCAAGATTCATAATGTAAGAATGCCCCCATGTAGGAAGTCTGTTTAATGCTGCCCAGTGGCCTCACATAAGAAAGAACTATAATAAGGAAGGAGAGCCTACTATTCTAATGGTCACCAAGGTAACCTCTGGACACATGCCCAGCTCTGGCATTCTTTGCCTGTATAATTCTAATAAGACTACTTCTTGGCATTTAATGCACATGGAAATATAGCATAAACTAATGAAATTAGCAAAATGTTTTCATGATTTTATGAATTTCAGTGTCTAATATCTTTTAGTACCAAATTCATGCATGCGTGTATGCGTGCACACACACACGTGCACACACACACACACAACAGGAATCTATAAACAGATTTATGTAAGTAGCTAATTTGTGAACTAAACAATCACCTAATGTACTATTAATAAGAAACCCTAAGTTGCTACAAATAGAATTATTTTGATATATTAATTTATAAAAAGGTGCAGTTCAGGTCTACATTATTTTATTATGCATATTCCCCAAACACCCTTTATTCCCTGTTCCATCAAAGTACTTAGATATTGTTCAAGGAAATTAAGTTTTAGACATCATTGTTACTTGAATGTCAGCTCATTACATCTAATCAGATATCTTTGGTTTCCACACCAGAACATCTAAAGAACATAATATATTCCTATAACCAACACAACTTTCCTAATGGCATACTTAATTATTTAGTTACTTAGTTAGTTTGGTA
This sequence comes from Nannospalax galili, assembly GCF_000622305.1. NCBI lineage: Eukaryota > Metazoa > Chordata > Mammalia > Rodentia > Spalacidae > Nannospalax > Nannospalax galili. The sequence continues at coordinate 1,379,024 of NW_008348685.1, read as the reverse complement.
CTGGAGATCAAACCTAAAGTTTATGCATGCTAAGAATTGCTCTACTATTAAGCACCACTATTTTTTTCTTATGACTATTTTTAGTTAGTATACAAATAAATGGCATTCTTTGTGTGTACATACGTGTATATTATATATACTTATACTTTGATTTTAGTCTCCCCTGCACTGCCCTGCCCTGTACCCTCTCCTACATCTTGTTGATCTAATTTCTCTCCCCATATAATCCCTCCTTCTGCTTTCTATGCACATATATCTGTTGCTTTCATTGTTTACCCCTCCCCCTCCCTTGATACTTCTCTTCTTTTCTTTTACATTCCCTTGTCTTTCAACACACACACACACACACACACACACACGCACATTAAATTTAGATTCCATGCATGAGAGAAAACACGATCAGTATCTTCCCAACTCTGGTTTTATTTTGCTTAACGTAATTTCCAGTTCTATCCATTTTTTTTTCTGCAAATGTCATAATTTCATTCTTCATAGCTGAATAAAATTTCATTGTGTACACGTACCACTGCCACTTCACCCAGTCATCTGTTAATGTAATTCTGGTTCCTTAGCGGAATAGTATAGCAGTAAGAAGAATGCAAGAAACTCTGTGGCATGCTGATGTAGAATCTTCCGAGTGCATGCCCAGTAATGGTATGGCTGGATCATGTGGAAGTTCTGTGTTTATATTTTTGAGGCACGTTCACACTGGCTTCCATTGCCATCAATGGTGCAAAAGGGTTTCTCTTTCACCAAATCCTCACCAAATCCTCACCAGCATTTGTTGTCCTTTGTTATCTTGATACTGACTTTGGTGAGATGGAATTGCAACAATTTTAATTTGAATTTCCCTTATAACAAATGATGTTGAACATACTTTCAAATATTTGTTTGCATTTCTTCTTTTCAGAGATGTCTATTCAAATAATTACCCCACTATTGAATAATTTGTTTTTGCTGCTTTAGGTTTTTGAGTAAATAGTAATTCTAGATAGTAATCCCATATTAAATGTATGTCTAGCAAATATTTTTCTCCCATTCTGCCTCTTCACTTGATGATTGTTTCTTCTGCTGCATAAAAGCTTTTAAATTTCATTATCTTATTTTTCAATTCTTCATTTTTGCTATTTTCAAGTAATATAATTTGATGGTATCCTAGTTACTTTCAATTGCCATGATAAAAACACAGACCAAAACCAAGTTGGGGGCGGTTATTTGGCTTAACATCTCCCAGAGCACAGTTCATTACTAAGAGAATCCAAGGTAGGAACTCAGGGCAGAAACCTGAAGGCAGGAGCTGAATCACAGGAGATGGAGGAACGCTGCTTACCAGTTTGCTCCCCTGGCCAGTGCTCAACCTGCTGTTTTATATATTATAGGACCACCTTTCCAGGAGTGGCACCATGCACAGTGGACTGGGCCCTCTCATATCACTCAGCAATCAAGAAAATGTCCAACAGACACGGCCACAGGCCAGTCCAATGGAGGCAGTTCCCCAGTTGGAGTCTAAATTGTGTTCCCAAATGTCTTGAGGTATGAGTCCATCCAGTGGAGCCTGGTTAAAGTACTAAGAGTCCCAGGCTTGAGAGAGACTGTCTCTGCCCCTCCCAGCAGCCATCTCTTGCCACAATTTTCTTGGGTTATGCAGAATTTTTTTTACTGGTCTGGACTTGCATGGGACTTGTATATGCTGTTACTGTTCTGTGAGTTCATATGAGTAACTGACCAGCTGTTTGGAAAACTGTTTCCTTGTGCTCATTCACCACCTCTAGCTCTTACAATCTTTGCATCCCCTCTTTTACAACAATCCCCAATCCTTGGAAAACAGAAGTTTGACATAGGTATTCTATCCAGGGATAAACGCTCTGCAACCTTTTGTTGTTTGCATGTTGTCATGCTGTGGATTTCTGTATTCATCACCATCTGCTGCATCAGGAAACTTCTCTGGTGAGAGTTGAGAGATGCATTAATCTATGGGTAGAACACTAAGTCATTAAGTGTCAGTTTAAAATAACTATGTAGTAGAAAGCTAGTGTTAGGTTCTCCCCCTATGTCTTGTGATCTGTCTAGTCTCAGGTTACAGAGCCTGATATCAGTATTAGGTATGGGCTCCAAACTAGGAATCAGACCTTAAATCCAACTAAAGAGTGGTTGGTTACATCCATAGCATTCGTGCTGCTATTGCATGGGTGAGCACATCTTGCCAGGCTAGTTATTAATTCAGAGAGGTCAAGAAACTAATAAGCTGCCATTGGTGGGTGGTTGGATATTTACATGGGAGGTATGGTAGACTACAGTGATACGAAGGGGAAAGGAGGAACATTAGACTAGGGAGAGTTAAATGGGGCGGAGAATGGGAGGGCAGGGAAGAGAATACATAAAGGAACAAGCCATAGTAAAGGCCTTTAGAAAAGCCACCTTGAATCCTACCACTATAGAAGCTTTTAAAAGCATGTATATATATATATATACTTCATAAAAACATTAAATGGAGCTGGAGAGATGGCTCCGTGATTAGGAGCACTTGCTGCCTTTGCAGAGGACCTGGGTTCCATTCCCAGAACCTACATGGTAGCTAACAACCATCTGTAACTCCAGTTCCAGGAGAATCAGATGCCTTCTTCTGACCTCCACTGGCATTGCGTATCATGAGTGTACTTACATACATGCAGGCAATATACTCATACACATAAAATTAAAATAATAATAAATGAAATTTTTAAGTGGTTAAAAGGAGCTGTCCTATAACAGGGGGACAGTGCCCTTTCTAGACATTATAGCTTAATGAAAAGGAAAAAAAGTCCCTGAATGCCGGGAAAGGAGTCCCTCTCTAGAGGAGTTGAACAGGGGTCCCATAGACTCTCAGACAACACTGGGCATTGTTCCTGCTCTTTGTTACCCACCAAGAACTGGATTGTAAGATCCTATTGCTTAAGATACTCCATACATGAGCTATAGAACAAACAAGAAGAAATCCTTTTTTCAATTCTTTAAAAAAAATTTTATTTATTATTCTTATTCTATATACATATGAGTGTATTGCTTGCATGTAGGCAAGTTGCACCTGTGTTGTGCAGTGTCTACGGAGGTCAGAAGAGGGTGTCAGATCCCTTGAAACTGGAGTTAAGGATGGTGGTTCTTAGTTGCCATGTGGTGCTGAGATTCAACTCTGGGTTCTCTGAAAAGCAGCAAGTGCTCTTAATCATGGAGCCATCTCTTCAATCCCCATTTTTCCATTCTTAATTGTATTGCCTGTACTACTGGAGTCCTATGGTTATGTGTTGAAGTGTTTTTAACCTATGTTTTATTGTATCAGTTTCAAAGTTTCAAACCTTATGTTAAGGTCTTTGATCTATTTTGTATTGATTTTATGCAAGGTAAGTAATAGGAATCTAGGTTTATTGTTTCACACCTGGATATCCAGTTTTCCTAGCACCATTTGCTGAAGAGCTACCTTTTTTCAGTGAGTGATTTTGGCACATTTGTTAAAGATTGTGTGGTTGTTGCTGTTTGCATTTGTTTGGAGCCCTCTTTTCTATGCTATTTGTCTCTGATGCTGTTTTTGTAACTATGGCTCTGTAGTAGAGATTGAGTCCAGGTAGTGCTGTTAATCCAGCATTGCTCAGGATTACTTTGATTGTTCAGGGTCTTTTGTACTCTCATTTGAATTTCAAGACTGATTTTTTTTTCTAATTCTGTAAATAGTGTTATTGACATTTTATAGGGATTGCATTAGATCTTTATATTGCTTTTGGTAATATAGTCATTTTCACCATATGAATTGTGATAATTAGTGAGCCTGGGAGGTCTTCTGATATTCTAGTGTCTCCTTCCATTTCCTTCTTCAGTGTCTTAAGTTTTCATTATACTAAGCCTTTTACCTCCTTGGCTAAATTTATTATGAATTATTTGATTTTTGTACTTGTTTTTTGTTAGCTATTGTGAGTTTTTAACCCTATTTCTTTCTCAACAAATTTGGTATTGTTATATGGAAAAGTTACTGATTTTTGTATGTTGATTTTTGTATACTGATACTTTACAGAAAGTGCTTATCAGATCTATGCATTTTCTGTTGAAGTTTTTAGAGCCTTTTAAGTATTGGATCATATAGTCTGATACTGTGGGTAATTTCTATCTGAAATCCCCTTTCTATCTGAATCCCCTTTGTTTCTTTCTCTTTTCTTATTTCTCTAGTTAAGACTTCAAGCCCTGAATAAGAATAGAGAAAATATACACCCTTGTCTAAGTCCAAATCTTAGAGGACGTAGTTTCATTTTTCTGTTACTTAATATACTTTGGTCGATGCATTTATCTTGCATAGACTTTATTATATTTACATAAGCTGCTTTTATTAGTAGCTTGTTCAGCACATGTATCATGACAGGATGTTGAACATTGTTAAAGGCCTTTTGCATCCTTTGCGATGAACATGTGATTTCTGTCCTGAAGTTTAGTGTGTGCTGTACATTATTTATTGATTGATATATTTTCTACCATCTTTGTATTTCTGGAGTGAAACCAACTTAGCTATCATATATGCTATTCTTTTATAAAGTATTTTATTTATTATTTTTGATTTTATGTGGATAAGTATAATGCCTGCCCTGATCTTTGTGCTTCTGTATTTGGCTAGTTCTTGTTTCTTCAAGACCTCGAGGTGCATCATTTGGGTATTTACTTGTGATGATTCTGACTTTTCCATATAAGGCTCATAGCTAAAACTGCCCTTTTAGAACCATCTTTGCTGTAACACAATGGTCCTATTAAGTTATGCCTTCATTTACATTTGGTTTTAAGAACTTTTTAGTGTATTCCCTGACTTCTTCAATAGTCTGCTAAACATTCAGAAATAAATATTTATTTTTCAGTTATGATGACCTATCTAAAAATGAAAGTGAGCAATAAAGCTGTGAACTACTATAACATGAGAAACTATTTACCCTTTTATGCCTATTTTTGTTTATTTTATAAAATTGAGAGCCTGAACATTTGATGCATATTTATTTCTAAGTCTGCCTTTATTATTGTGTTCTTTTCTTCTGAATCATTTTAGTTTGACATCTGCTTTATCATATATCAGATTGTCTAAGCCAGATTGTTTGGACATTCACTTGCTTGATAGATTGATTTTCATCTTTTGACTTTCAGACAATCTATTCGTGGCTATATTCTCAAAGGAAGATGACTATCCCTCCCTCATCAACCATCAACTGCTTCCACCAAAGGGGATGCTTTGGGGGCCCTTTCCTATTTGTAGAGTCTCCAGTCTTGATCACATCCCAGAGTGCATATATATTGTGGTCACGATAATTTAGATTTTTCCTTATTGGATATTGAAATATAGCATTTCTTTAACTTTCTCCTCCCTTCTCGATATTATTCTTGGCTTGTTAGAATCTATTGGTGATGCTTTCCACTCTGGGGTTTTTTTTTGGCTCATTGAGATTTTCATTTCCAAAATTTTGCTGTTGTTTGTTTCAAAAATCTCAAGATCTTTAATGAATTTTTCTTTGATATTGCTGACTTTTTATTCATGTTACTAATTTTCTCATCCATTTTGCTAAATTTTTCCTCTGGGTTGTTGACTTTCCCCTTCACGTTCTGGATTTAATCCACTGTCCCCACTTGAAGCATATTTGCTTACTTCACCCTAGATTCTTCACCCAGCATGGAAGGGTGGAAATGATTTGGTTATACATTCAGGGCAGATTGCTAGCTGATGGATCATTACTCCTTTTCCTTTCCTTTTTCCGGTTGGGTTCAGGTACAAAAGTACTCACTTTCTTTTATAACTACAAGCATTTAAAGCAAGCAAGAGTTGTTGAATAGAGCTTCTGAGAAGAAATGTCAAACCACACTGATTCAAGGTATTTACCTTGTTCATAGCCTTTCTTTTGTCTTCCGTGGAGTCCGAGGGTGTGATACATAGAACTCAAGCATCCATCTGTGACCTTGAGGATGAAAGCAGCTCTATGAATGGAGACAAACATAAATATATAAGGAAACTTGGGCAGTGTCTTTTTAGAGATGCAGTGCTGTCCTGCCGTCACTATGCACCTCAGTCCTAGATATTTTATTTTTCCCTAAGAATAACTTACTACTATTATTTGTTTGGCCACTATCTGTATTACAGTTAGCCAACTATATATCCTAAAGGAAACAAAATCAGGTCAGGCTTGGTTTAATGTTATGTTCTATCATGAAACTTCTAATTCTATATTTTCCCCTCTGAAGTTCAGTGTTATCATGTGTAAAATAGGGATGCCTGTCTCACTGGATGCCTCTGGGATGCCACTGAGATAATGGCTAGAGATCACTGTTTGAAGTTTCTTACAGGAAGTTGATTCCCAGCATGTTTAATTCTTTCCTGCTTTTTCTTTTTGGAGTTTCCCACAGCATAACCTGAGGACAATTCAGTGTTCTCAAGGGCCTATTGAATCATCAGAGAAGGATTACATTTTCTATTATATATCTTTTTTTGAGAATCTTATTTTGTAGTATTTGAAAATTAGCAAATCATATACAGGATACATTTAAGATTTTTATTAATCAGATTGCATTTTTGCTAACTAGAATACCCTTTCTATTTTAAGATCAATCCAAAACCATGTTAATTTTTCTGTTCCTGGATAACCAAACAGGAATGCATCTGTCTAGGGTCCTGAACTGAAAATGCCATAGGGCGTATTTCAGATTTAGATCTGAATTGTGCTATAGCAATGCTTCTTAGGCTTTCAAACATTATGAATTTTAACATTTTCTCTTGTTTTATCTTCTATTATATTCAGCATCTAAGAAGAATTTGTTGACCTTTACTGACTGTGAACTTTACTGAGTGCATTACAAAACTAATAGGTATATATGCTCCCATTTATTTTTCTTTCTGCTTTCTCTGGTAGAGAATTGTATGACTTTTCCTAAAGTCAGATATACTATAGTGGCTAAGAACTCTAATCTGATGTTGAAGGGTCTGGATTAGTTAGAGATTACTAGAGACACATTTTGTACCATAGAGCTAACGTTCCAATGATGAAATGGTGGGCATTGCAGTAGGCCAGTTGTGAAAGTATTATTGACGGAGGTGACCCTTCATATTATAATTTTACATGGAATAATGCCCTTTTCCAGTATCCTTGTGGATACTGAGATTCTGGGCTATGATTGACCCTAGCAAGAATGGCTTGGAATCTTCATTGCTACTGTTTTTGTGTTCTTACATAAAGTATACAGTCACTGTGTAGTTCAGTTCTTTTATTTGTAAAAATGTAATAAAATTAATATCTACATCAGCAGAAATAAAATAATAAATAATATGGTTGTACATTCTATTTTAAAGCATTGCTTAACATTTTTAATTTAAAAAAATTATTTATTTAATAACCACATAATTAGAAGAAGTATTTCATTACAATGGCATTAACATATTCAATAACAATTTCCAGAGCTAAGATACATCTTTTTCAAAAGTAGCTATAAAATTTTTAGGTTTGCTGTTGAATTAATACAGTTATATAATACTGAACTCAATATAAGCCCTGTAAGACATAAAGTTGAGTTTTTTAACCTTTAAAAAAGATCTCCATTTCATTTCAGAATATATTGTTCCTTGCAGAAAGACTCATTGTTTTCGCTACTAACACTGAGATGTTGGTGCATACATCTCTAATCTGTATGTATCTGATTATTACTAGTCATAATCAGTTGCACTTGGATCCTTGGCGCCTGTGTATGTCTACAACGTCATCAGGTAGATTTCAATGGTAATGTTTGTCACCTCTACTAATTAACATGAT
>NW_008348685.1:1365950-1370647 GCF_000622305.1 Nannospalax galili | reverse complement strand
CACTAGAGCCCTTATACTCTGTCATCCCTGCTACTGTCTGCTGTGTTGTCAGCACCCCCAGCCATTCCCCACTACTTGCCATTCTGGTGGATCTAGTCAGCCTATCTAGAGTTCCTTGTTTTAGGAAGGTCAGCTGTTCCTCATCTAGCAGCATTCAGTTGTCAATATTCCTTTAGATACGATTGGGGTCTGCTGTTCATTTTCCTGGTTCTATGCAGGGTTACTATCTGGGAGTCCCTTTGGCCACCCTGGCCAACAACTCAAAAGAAGGTATCACCTATCTGGCATTGTTGCTTGTTATGTAGCCTTTAGCTATACATATGGACTCTTAGAAACTTATATTGGCCCCTTAAAGCTTTGGATATAGTTTCCTTTTGGGTGTTTAAGGTCATACAGTTGGCCCAGATAAGCCAATATATTTTTACTCTTAAGGTCATTTGAAGATGTGTTCCTCAGGGGTCACATGGGCTTAGGAGAAGCCCCTGGCTCTTTTCTTTTACCAGTTCCACCTATGTGAAGATAAGTCAAAGGCCCTACTCGACCATGGCTGGCTTCACTTGGAAGCATGGAGGACATGATTCCTCTGGGTTGATCCTCCTCTTTAAAGACTGGACATTTGTTCAACTCCATCTTGTGATGTCTCCTTGGCATCCTTGATCAAGAGGACAGGTGACCCACCACAAGTATAGGGCAGTTTGGGAGGTGCTCATAGTCCCCTGTAACTAGTCGACCTAGGAGGGAAAGGAGCAAAAACTGTCCTTTATGTCCCTCTGACCAAATTAGTATAGGCCTCAAAGTATGTCTGTTAAATATCCAAGAAGGTTAGTTCCACCAGTCTAGTACTTTTAATTACTGTGTGCCATGTTGATAAATCTTGGGCAAAGACCAATTATTCTCAGATAAACCTTACCTAGATATATATTTCTTGATCTGGTATGTGTAATTTATCAGTAGGTTGTTGGACTAATGGGTCCCTCTGGTTTTTAAAACTAGCTAGGTATAAAATATTTTCTCTCACATTGTCTAACCCCTCCATCATGGTTTCCCTAAATAAGATGCCCCCATTTTCCCCTTTCTCCCTTAATAATACCCTTCTCCTATGGACCCCTACGGTCCTACCTCTCTTGAGCTCCTTCTTTACCTTTATCCCTTAGCTTCCTTATGTACCCTTCCCTCCTCCCTCCCTTAAACTAACCCAAATTTTATCCACATCTCCCTTATTAACGCCTGTTTCCTACTGCTCTCTTTCAGGTTCTTTCTTTTCCTTTACCTCCCTGTTTCCTTTCCATTATCCTCATTCCTGTAGTTATGTCTGGATACATACTCACTTATCAGGATTTGATTCTCAGATCGATATATGAGGGAGAACATACGTCATTTTTTTTTCTGAATCTGTGTTACTTCACTTAGTATAACAGTTTCTAGTTCCATAAATTTACCTGCAAATTGCATGATTTCATCTTTCTTTACTGCTGAGTAAAACTCCATCCATTGTTTTTTTTTGTGTATTTGTGTGTGTGTGTGTGTGTGTGTGTGTGTGTGTGTGTGTGTTTGCACGTGTCTTAGTCATTCTGAGTGGGGTAAGATGAAATCTCAGAGTGGTTTTAATTTGCATTTCCCCAATTATTAGTGATGTTGAACATCTTTTAAGAAGTTTCATAGCCATCTTTACTTCTTCTTTTGAGAACTCTCTGATCAGCTCCTTATCCCATCTTTTAATTGGGTTACTTCTTGTTTTGATTCTTTTTTTCAGTTCATTATATATTCTGGATATTAAACCTCTGTGGGATGTGTCACTGGTGAGGATTTTTTCACATTCTGTTGGTTTTCTCTTCACTTCCCTGTTGCCTCCTTGATGTACAGAAGCTTTTTGGTTTAATGCTGTCCCATTTGTTGATTCTTGACCTTGTTTCTTGAGCAATTGATGTCCAGTTTAGAAAATCCTTTCCTACACTTATGTCTTGTAGGTTTTTCCCAATGTTTTCTTCTAACAGTTTCAGAGTTTCAGGCTTTACATTGAGGACTTTGACCCATTTTTGTGCAAAGTGAAAGATAGGGGTTTAGTATCATGCTTCTACAGGTGGAGATCCAGTTTTGCCAGCACCGTTTCCTGAACATGATGTCTTTTCTCCAGTGAATGTTCTTGGCACCTTTGTCAAATATTAGGTGGCTAAAATTGCATGTACTGACATTTGGGTCTTCAACTTTGATCCATTGATCTACAAGTCTATTTTTGTGACAGTACCACATCGTTTTTATGACTATGGATCTGTAATACAGTTTCAAATCTGGTATAGTAATCCCCCTGGTATTGCTCTTAGTGCTCAGGATTGCTTTGGATGTCCAAGGTCTTTTGTGCTTCCATATGAATCTTAGGATGTTTTTTTCAATTCTGTGCAAAATGTCATGGGTATTTTGATTGGCATTGCATTGAGTCCATAAATGGCTTTTGGTAGGATGGTCGTTTTCACAATACTAATTCTTCCAATTCATGAGCATCGAGGTCCTTCCATCTTCTGATGTCTTCCTCAATCTCTTTCTCTAAAGATTTAAAATTTTCATTGTAGACGTTTTTAATGTCTTTGGTCAGGTTTATTCTGAGATATTTTATTTTTTGCAGCTGTTGTGAAAGGGAGTGTTTCTATGAGCTTTTTCTCTGATGGCTTGTTATTGGTATATAGAAAGGCTACAGACTTTTGTAGGTTAATTTTGTAACCTGCCACTGTACTGAACATCTTAATAATTTCTAGAAATTTCTCTGGTGGAATGTTTGGCATCTCTTAGATATAATATGATATCATCTGCAAAAAGAGATAATTTGATCTCTTCTTTTCCAATTATTAATCCTTTAATTTCCTGTTCTTGTCTTATTGCTCTTGCAAGAGTGTCAAGCACTATGTTAAAGAGTAGTGGAGATGGTGGATAGCCTTGTCTAGTTCCTGATTTCAATGGGAATGCTTCCGGTTTTTCTCCATTTAGAATGATGTTCGCTGTGGGTTTGTTATATATGGCTTTAATTATGTTGAGATATGTTCCCTCCAGTCCAATTCCCTTTAGGACTTTGAACAGAAATGCATATTGAATTTATCTGTTGAGATGACCATGTGGTTCTTGTCTTTGAGCCCATTTATATGATTAATGATGTTTATTGACTTACGTATATTGAACCATTCCTTCATGTCTGGGATAAAGCCGATTTGATCATGGTGGATGATCTTTTTGATGTGTGTCTGTATGTGGTGCAAGTTATCTTGTTGAGAATTTTTGGATCTATATTCATTAAGGATATGGGTCTATGGTTTTCTTTTTTGGTTGTATCTTTACCTGGGTTTGGTATTAGAGTGATGCTGGCTTCATAGAAGGAATTTGGAAGTTCTCCCTCTATTTCTATCTTTCTGAATAAATTGTTATTGGATGTAGATCTTCTCTAAATGTCTGATAGAATTCTGCTGTAAATCCATCTCGTCCTGGGCTTTTTTAGTTGGGAGGTTCTGTATTGCTGTTTCAATTTCTTTTTGTGATATGGGTCTGTTTAAGCTGTTAATCTCTTTTTGGTTTAGTTTTGATGGTTCCCATGCCTTTAGATATTGGTCCATTTATTCTAGGTTTTCAAATTTAGTAGCATATAGGTTTTTAAAGTATTCTCTTATAGTGTTCTGTATCTTTCTGGTGTCTGTTATGATGTTTCCCCTTTCATCTCTGATTTTGTTGATTTGGAGTTGCTCTTTCTTTCTTTTGCTCCACTGGGCTAGTGGTCTGTTGATCTTATCTTTTCAAAGAACCAGCTCTTGGAGTTGTTGATTCTTTGTATTGTTTTCTTTGTTTCGATTTCATTAATTTCTGCCCTGACTTCTTGTCTTCAGGGTTTGGGTTTCATTTGTTGTTGCTTTTCAAGTGTCTTGAGTTGCAAAAACATTGCTTAACTTTTAATGGAAATGTCTTCTTTAGAAAACATTTAATCACAGAGGTGAATGTGTTCTTTACTGGCTTTTCTTCCATTTGTACTTAGTAATATGGTAAGATTGGTATCTGTAGGAATATTGGAACAAACACCCATAATGGCAGCTTCCCATGGAAATATGCTGCTAACATAACCCTTTGGGGAAGAACCAGCTGCAAAGGGTATAAAGACTCGATCGACCTGCTGCATCATAGAATCTACACCTAGCTTGTGAGTCAGGCCATTTCTGCCCATGGGCACATCTCTGGAACAGCTCATACTTGGCCTCCCCATTAGCCTGGTCAACACATTCTCAGAGCTCCTTGTCAGTAGACAGTAGTTATTCCAGTCTCTTTTCTTCACTCTCTCTCTCTCTCTCTATAGGATGTCAGACATACATTGTCATTTCAAAGTTATCTTTGACCTCTCTTCTTTCTCCTTCTGGATTAGTTTCCACCATAAAGAAGCACAGACTACATGCATTAAACAGGAAGCCAAGAGTGGTATCTCACACCTTTAATATCTGTACTCAGGAGATAGAGGAAGGGAGACCAGGACTTAAGGACCATCTTGAGGTATATAAAGAGTTCCAGGCTAGCTGGAATATGTATAACCTGCATTTTTAAATCCCAAAATAGAAATTAATTTTCTCTTATGAAGCCAAAAAGTCTGAGATTAAAGTGTCAGCAGGATTAGTTTGCTACTGATGCCTCTCCTCTTGGCTTATACATGAATATTTTCTGTCTGTAGTGTGTGT
>NW_008348685.1:1362203-1365594 GCF_000622305.1 Nannospalax galili | reverse complement strand
ATTGAATGTTTTTATACTTCGTTAACAAACATATTTATTCATCACTTTTTTTTATCCAATTAAAATTTATTTTTAAAAAATCAGGAAATAAGCCCCATCCTCAGGTTCTGCCTGTAGAAAGAGAACCTGCCTTCTTATACATCAGTTCAGGCTTTTGAAATCAGGTAACATATGAGTCCAAGTTATAGGTTGACTTCCAGTTCTAACAGACGAGAGTGACACATTTTTTATGAAACTCTTCCCATCTCACACTTCGATAATAGCCTTGAACATCAGGAATATTCCAAACTGATACAGAGAAGTCAAGAATCTGTGACTATCAGGTATATTAAGAATTATACTTTAGGGCCAGGAGAGATGACACAAATATTTAGAGCACTTGCTGCTCTTGCAGACCATCCAAGCTCAGTTCAGCACCTACAGGTCTCCTAACAACTGTCCATAACTGCAGTTTAAGGGAATCCCACACCAACCCCAGGCCTCCATGGGCATTGCACTTACGTGGTGCACTTACATAATGGAGACAAAACACTCATAGACATAAAATAAAAATAAATTGTTCTCTATCTTGGGGCTGGAGAGGTGGCTTAGCAGTTGAGTTTGCAAACTGATTCTGCAGAAAACCCATGTTTGGTTTCCAGCACAAACATTAGGAGCTTGCAACCACCTGTAGCTTCTGCTATGTGTTGACCTCTGTGGGCACCCCACACAAGCAGAATGCCTACACATAAAATAAGTAAAATAAAATAAACCCCTAAAAGAACTGCTTTCAAAATAATCTAAGCAGACATGGGCTGCAAATAAAATCAAGGAGGAGGACAGGCATACTGTCACCTCTGCAGAATCTCCATGGTCAAACACATCCTTTCCTTCAGAACAGATGGGGAGGTGAAAAAGCCTCAGATTTTCACTCATGAAGTATTATTCATCACTTTTAACTTTAATTATTGGTAGCCTTTACTTTTTACTTTAAATGAATAGTACTGTTAGCGTGATATAATGTAATATTGATGGTGGGCTTATGTTTCATTTCTTTTTCTCCTGATATTTAGTAGAATACTGTATTCGTTACTTTTCTGTTGCTGTGATAAGAGTACCATGACCCAAGAGCAACTTAAAGCAGAAAAGGGTTTATTTCAGCTTACAGTCCCAGAGGGGATATAGTCCATCAAGGTGGGGAAGGCGTGGTTGCAGGACCATGAGGGAGGCCTGGCAGTCAGGAGGCAGAGAGATGGCATTTCATATGTGTACAGGAAACGGAGAACAAGTGCATGGCCAGCCTCTAAAATCACAAAGCTCTCTCCCAGTGGCACAGTTCCTCCAGCTAGGCTCTACAACTTAAAGGTTCTATAACCTTCTCAAACAATGCCACCAACTGGGGACCAAGTGCTCAAATACATGAGCCTCTGGGGAAATTTCTCTTTCAAACCTCCACAAGTACCTGGACAGATGATACTCAATGGATAGACCTTAATTTATCAGCCATCATTATCATAGAACTATTCCATCCTGTACCACCACAGCCTTACTCAGTGCTCAGATATAGTAGTTCTCAGTACAAAGTCATGTTCTGTAAAACAATAGGTCACACTTATGACAGTGGACCCAAGAGATTATAATGTATTGGGAAGTTCCAGCATCTACTTCTGTTGCCTTTGTAAAGTCGTGGTACAGTATATTCCTTGTGTGTCTGTGATGATGTTGATGTCAACAATCTCAATTTATTGCCAGTTGTTCAAAAGTATATCACTTGGTGATAAATTATTACCAAGTGATATACTTGGTAATAAATTATTATAATATTATACATTTATGGTAATAAATTATTATATTATACATTTATTGGATTATATCTCTTAGTATAACTTTTAGAGTATAATTCTGCTTATAAAAAGGACAGTTTACTATAGAGCAGTGTGCCATATTTCACTGGAAGCAACATCACTCATCTTGTGCTTAACATATCTCTGATGATCTTAAGAGGTCATATTGACTGAGTGACTTAAACCATATAGTTCTGTGGAAGTACACCATAATGTTTGCACAATGATGAAAGTGCCTAAGATGCATTTTTTATAATGCCTCCAAGTATACAAAACAATTTATATATTTACCAACTGAACACTGGGAGTTAATATTTATCAAATGATTTTTGTGCACTAGACATCATTTCAAACTGAAATCTTAAAACAATCAGTTGAGAGGCTAGAGAGATGGCTTAGAGGTTAAGAGCACTGACTGCTCTTTCACAGGGCCTGGGTCCAATTCGCATTACCCACATGGTGGCTAACAACTGTCTATAATTCCAGTTCCAGGGGATTCAACACCCTCTTCTGACCTCCATGGGTATTGCATGACCACATGTACACTTACATATATGCAGGTAATACGTTTATACACATAGGCTAGAGAGATGGCTTAGAGGTTAAGAGCACTGACTGCTCTTTCACAGGGCCTGGGTCCAATTCGCATTACCCACATGGTGGCTAACAACTGTCTATAATTCCAGTTCCAGGGGATTCAACACCCTCTTCTGACCTCCATGGGTATTGCATGACCACATGTACACTTACATATATGCAGGTAATACGTTTATACACATAAAATAAAAATAATAAATTTAAATAAGATTGGGGTCTGCTGTTCATTTTCCGAGTTCTATGCTGGGTTACTATCTAGGAGTCCCTTTGGCCACCCTCGCCAACAACTCAAAAGAAGGTGTCACCTGTCTGGCATTGTTGCTTGTTATGTAGCCTTTAGCTATACATATGGACTCTTATGAAATAATGGCCCCTTTAATCTTTGGTTATACCTTCCTTTTGGGTGTTTAAGGCCATACAGTTGGTCCAGATAAACCAATTTATTTTTACTCTTAAGGTCATCCTTAATAATTAGAGAAATGCAAATCAAAACTGCTTTAAGATTTCATCTTACCCTAGTCAGATTGGCCAAGATCAAGAGAACGAACGACTCCAAATGGTGGAGAGGATGTAGAAAAAGAGGAACGCTCACTCACTGCTGGTGGAAAGTGACTTGTGCAACCACTATGGAAAGCAGTGGGGAGAACCCTCAAAAAACTAAAAATGAGCCTACTATATGGTCCAGTGATACCACTCCTTGGCATATACCCAAAGGACTCATTGTACTGTAGTGATATCTATACATCCACCATGTATGTTGCTGCTCTCTTCACAATAGCTAAGAAATGGAAAAAACCTAAATGTCCCTCAACTGACTAATGAAAATGTGGTACATCTACACAATGGAGTTCTACTCAGCCATAAGAAAAGATGAGATTATGAAATGTGCAGGTAAATGGATAGAACCAGAGAGTGTTATACTAAGGGAAGTAACACAAATGCGGAAAGCAAGCAATGTTTGTTCTCCCTCA
>NW_008348685.1:1294376-1361576 GCF_000622305.1 Nannospalax galili | reverse complement strand
AATAATAAAATTTAAAAATATATAAAAATCCTTGGACAAAAGTATTTTTAGTTACTATTTTTCTTTCATTTATTATTTTTATTTTATGTGTATGAGAATATTGCCTGCTCTTAACCACTGAGTCATCTCTCCAGTCTTGAAAGAGGCATTTTGTTATCTCAATTGTTCCAGTTGTGATGTGGAATGATTCTGTATCTTGACAGCACCACACAGGTAGGATGTCATGGAGGCAGAATAAATGAGATTGCCTAGATTTTTATTTATTTATTTATTCATTCATTCATTCATTCATTCACTCATTCATTCATTTTTCATATTTTTGTCTTTACTTTTATTTTTATACATTTTAAAAAGATTTTATTGATTGAATTTTTGTGATTTTCATACAATGTAATTTGATGGTACTTAGATCTCCTCCTCTATCTACACCGACACTTTTTCCCCCCTCCCGAAATGTAATGACTCAGTTATATCTATAATAAGGCCTATAGAGTCTAATTTGTGTCTCCAAATGTCCTTCAGTGTGGGTCCATCTGCTATAGCTTCGTTAATAAACAAAGAGGCCCATGCTTTAAAAAACCTGTCTTTAGACACTGCAGCATAGCTTTAGTTTGCCAAAATGCTACAGCAACATATAACTAGAGAAAGAAAGATAATATTCTTTTAGATGTTTGAAGTGACTCCTTGGCCTACATTTTCCAGTCACAAACAGTATCATGATTTCTCAGCAGCAAGAGTGTTGTTTTAGAGGATTAGTTATTATAATCCTGTGAGGCATAAACTTGAGATAAACTAAAAAATAGCTTTTCAAGACTGAAACAAGGGATACTTTGGAGCAGAATTTAGTGGGAATAAAATTGACCTTTCAAACTTGCTTCAGATTTCTAGTCTTAGACCACTGGATTTGGAATCTGATAGAAATTAAAACTCCGTTTAGGGAGCCAGCTTGGCATTGTAAGGAGTTACTTTCTAAAGGGTATCATGATATAAGATTCTATCACACTGTCAGGTGAGAGAAAGAATATTTCTTACTCTGAATATTTTTTGAGGTTCTGTTAAAAGATACAGTGTAGTGGTTTTCAGGATTATACAGGAATCTATTATAATGATTGCCTGCAAGGAGTTTGAGGTATGTGCAAAGCATCAGCATGCAAGCTAAATATAATACAGGGGGAGAGTTTTTCAAGTGTCCTTTATGTAATAAGCCCTGTGGTAAGTGTAGCTGGGCCTAAGAGGAAGCAAGTGAGCCAGTTACTTGAAATGCAAAATTTAAAGATGAGTGCCAAAAAGGTCATATTTAAGATAAGTAATATTTTATGTAATGTTTTAAGAACAAGTAAATGCAAGCTAATTCATCACTATGAAAATATACCAAATTTTAAATAGCAGGATCACTGTTACCATTCCCGATTTTTCCTTTTGCCTCAGGCTCAGCATGGCACTGCAACTAAGCTCTTGACATAAACATCAAATGCACGTGTTTCTGCTATGCAAACCATTTGCCTCCAGTTAATTTGCTAGGTAGACAACCGGAAATTTGCAGAGCATTTAAAAACATAGTAGGTGAGAGCATAGGATTCTGGTTCCTGTGTCTGAGCCCAACACTCATAGCTGCTGCTTCTAGATTCACCTCTTGGCCGAGGTCCCTCATCATCCCTGTGCCTCCATTTTCTTTTTACTAGAATGGAGCAACAGACCTTGGCTTCCGGGTCTGTTATTTAAAATAAACCAATGCATGCAATGTATTGGTCAAATGACTCACTACTCTAATTATATCATAAAGACAAAAAGTAAGAAGCTATAGAGATATAAATATTATGTGGTAGACTCACAACAACATGAGTTAGCTATTATTTAATTGAGACAGGGTATCATATAGTCAAGTCTGGACTGGATTGTGCTGTAAAGCCAAGGATGACCATGAACTTCTGATCCTGCTAAATCAACCACTGGAGCACTGACAGGCATGCTCTATGGTACCCACTTTTATGTGGTCCTGAAGTTTGAACCCAGGACTTCATACCTGCCAGGTGAGCACACTGCAAACTGATCTACACCTCCAACCCCATAAGTATTTAGGCTGTGATACAGTGTGCTGTTGAACTTGTAATAGAGACAGTTCTCTTGAGCCTTGAAGAAAGAATAGAGCCTTGATAATTGGGAAAAGTAATTTGTGACCAAATATATATTATAGGAAAATCATGAAATGTTGAATGCAAATTGGCACCATGTGAGAACATATGGGCTGTACAGGATGGCAGGAGGGAAGAGGTGGATGAGTAGAGATGAAGACTGTGTGTTCTGACTATTCTGTGTCATGAGAAGTGCTGGAAGGTTTTAGGGGAGTGAAGCTCCTTTTCCTGACCTGACTTTTACAAAGATAACTGGCCCCAGGGTGAAAGACTCAATGGAGAGTTGTCATTTTCAGACACAATAAAACTTAATATACATGGATACAGAGAATATTTCACAGATTATATAAAAGAAGAAATGGATTTGAAGTTAAATTTACAGCAAGCGATAGTTTTCAGCATTCCAGTGAGGAGAAGACTAGATCATCTTTTCAGAATTTTAATTTTAACTAAAGAATTCTCATAAACTCAAAATCAGTGTATCATAGAATTTTGCCATATTTTTAGGAAAATATGGTACCCAAGGCCTGATATTACTTTCCTGGATTTATAAGTCAGGATTCTGCCAGGCTATCAGTTTGTAGGCACATAATAATTTGGTTTATCAGGATCGTGTGTTTTTTTCAGTTTTAATTTAGCCTTTACATCATAACAAAATTAAGCAAAAAAATGTTAAAAATTATCCTTAATTTAACCATTCTTATACAACTATTTTATGTTCTAAGCTCCCTGTTGTTTCCTTTGTACAGATGTGAATTTTTGCACAGTTGTAATCAACGCCTGTGTATAAATTTACATTCTGGTATTTTTGAAACCCAGCATTATAATTTTCATTTTCCCTTTTCCAGAAAATGCACAATCACCAGTCCCTAAGCGATAGATAAATGGATAATGTATTTTAGAAGACAGAGGAATGAGGTGCAGGCACTGGGTACAGGAGTTAAGGGACTGGAATTAGAAACCCAGCTAGCATTTTACAAAATGACTAAATATGGGAAACACATTTAAGCCTCATTGTCTTTGAAATATGGAGTTAGCAGTAGGTGCTTCCCACTTATGCCCCATATTTCATTCTTTCTGCACTGGATAGCTGCTGGGACTTGCATAGTTTCCCAGTGTCAGATTATTATAGATGATGGGACACTTAACTTTGTCCTGGACATGTTTCTTCTGGGGTAACCACCATTAAAGAAACCTCTGCAATAACAAGAACAGGCTTCGCCATCAGGCACCTGTTTTCCCAGCACCAGTTTAGCCATTGGTGACACATCAGGAGTTCCCTGAAATCACCACGCTTCCATTTTTACCAAGTTCTCCTCCTCTAGTGGGAATAATAATCCCTGCTTCAAGGGGCTAATTCTAAATATTGGATGAGATAACTTGCGAGATGTTCATGGCTCAGGCTGGCCTATAGTGCAAGGACATGGGAATGACTTTCATAAGCAGGGTTAGTGTTACAACTCTGAATTATCACCATCTTCATCTTACTGTAGGCATTGTTTTATCTCGCCATTCCAAAAATTGAGACACAGAAAATGATAGTGCTTTGAGAACTAAAGAGGTCACCACACCTGCTTCAGCTTGTTTTTTTCCCATGGCTTTCTGTTTACACTTTCCATTTGCTCAGAAGGTTCTGTTTGTTGTTCAGGTATCTGTCCCGGGCTCCATCCAGGTTTTGTGCTCTGTGTCTGCTAAGTAATCCCATTTTCAGCCTGGCCACATCTGTGGTTGGCTTTCTGGACTACACTGGTCTCTGGATGCAATCCTCAGATGCCATACATGATCCATGACTAGTACTGCACCCACCTCAGCCTGTTCCTGCCTTCACAGACTGTCTCATCTCTGTCTGCCTGATGTAAAGGAGGTTTTGATGTTATCCACCTTAAATGTTCTGTGTACACTGTGTAGAGTATCTATAAGGAGTTGACTTTCCTAGATAACAGGAAACTTATGTTCTCTTGTTGCTAATCCTCCTCCCACTTTCTAAATGAACACTACTGACTGGTGGCTACAGTTATGTAAGGCTCCTGGTTCACTCTACAGGTGCATCCCAAAGTGTTTCTTTACATTATATACATATGCATATGTCAAGGAAAATTCACACAATATGAAATTTACCACTTCAACCATTTCAACGTTGACAATTCTATGTCTTTTAGTACATTCACAATGTTTTGTTAGCATTACCACTGTCCAGTGCCAGATCACTGACATCATTCAAGGCTCAGTGAATTTACCTATTCTAGGTAAATGAAAGCATACAATATCTCACCTTTTTGTCTGACTTCTTATACTTAGTATGTTTTAAGGTTCATCCATGTCATATGTGTAGTTCCTTTTTAATGACAGGATAATATTCTGTTGTGTACTTATACCACATTTTATCTGTTATCATCATTGAGGGATTCTTTGTAGTTTTCATTTGGTGCTATAGACATTAGTATTCTTTGAGCACTAGGTTTGCGTACACAGCTAGGAATGGAATTATGCTTTATGATTAGTTCTATATTTTTGACCATTGTGTTTATGATAGTCATAGAATTCAAGGTCCATATATGTAATTTAATCACATGGGATTCCAGAATGCTAAAACAGAAAACAAAATAGCCATATTGCTATACTTGATCTCAAATTTTTATTCTGGTAACATTTCCTGGGAGAACAAATAGCTTGCACTGAAGTAATTAATATTTGTGTTGCTCAAAACTACACGACCACCAAAAGGAACTCACATAAAATGTTATTTCCAAAGAAAATACTGAACCTAGAAAGTATTCGTGGAAAAACGATGCGGGTTTTGGAAGCCCAGAAAGAGAGTTGGATTCTGCCTGGTTTCCCGTAGTGTGGGTGAGTAACAGAATGTAAAATCCTTTCCTTTACTGATTCCGAGCTGGCTGGCAATCTTCATTTTGCTGTTTTGGCCTCCAAGAAGCCAATGAATAGATCAGGAAAATGGATGGAAATTGGTATTTGAATCACCTCGTAATTGTTTTTATTCAGTTCAAATGGCTGCACTTACCATATACACATTTTTCTCCACTAAGCAATCTCCAGATAAATGAAAACAGTCATCTTTTAAATGATTTCCCCTAATTCTTCCCTCTCCCCACAAATAAATTGCCCTGAGGTCTTCTATAGCTACATTAACATTTTGTTATTGGTTTGTAAACCTGAAATCAAACTCTGCTCCCCCTGAAGTTTGATGCTATCTACTTAGTTGAGATTGTGTCTGATGGCTGCTGAATCCATGCTGTTGACAGAATAGCCTTCCTATGCACTAGGCAAGTGCCTACACAACAAGGCACATTTTAATAGCAGCATGCTGAATAATCAATTCCACTCTAAGGCTCTGATCAATGTTATCTTTGAGATGTCTAAGTAGCCATTAAATATGAACAGAACAGGTCTAGCAAGCAGAAAAATGAGTATGAGGATTGCACTTGACCACAGTGAGGTTTCCAATGCTTTGGAATGGGGACCTTGACCTAGCTAGAATAGTAACTCTTTTTTCTTCTCATTAGTGAGTCTAAATTAGTTTAGTTCCTTTCCATTATGTTTTGGGTTTTCTCATTTTAAATATTTTATTATTCAAGAAAAGAATACTAAGTATCCCCTGTGACATATCTCTTCGGGCTTTAGAGCTGTTTTTGTTTGTTTTGTTAAAAAATAAACAATGGGGTTAGGGAAATGAATCAGTGGGTAAGAACACTCACCATGTAAGCATGAGGACCTGAATTTAAATCCCTAAGATATATATAAAATACTGGACAAGGTAGACAAGGGCCACTTGTAACCTCAGTGCTGGGTTTGGGTAGAGACACAAGGACACGTGGGGCTTTCTGGCTGCCAGGTGAGCTCCACGTTCAGTGAGAGATTCATTCTCAAAGGAATGAGTCAGAATGTTATATAGGCAGACATAGGACATCTCTGGCTTCTGTATGCCTATGCACACACATGTACACATACACCATACCCATTCACCACACACATGCATAGAAACTAACTTCAGTTTGGAATGGTTTGAAACTTACAGAATGTGGCATAAATGAAGTTATATAGTATGCACATTTCCCAAATTTGCCTACTTTGTTTTTCAACATGTAGTTAAGATTCATCATGTTTTTGTTTTGTTTAATAGCTCATTCCTTTTGATCACTGGATACTATTGCGTCTGTTGTACAAATGGATTACCAGTTGTTTATTCAGTTGCTTGTTAAAGTACATTTTAGTTTATAGTTTTGAGAATTCATGAAGAAAGCAGACCTAAGCATTTGACTTCAGGTTTATGTGTGTTAATAACTTCAGATAAACTGAGTAGCTACCTAAGTGTTCAGTTATTTTTTGTAAGACTGTGTTTAGCTGTCTAGGAAACTGCCAAACTGTCTTCCCAAAGGCTGCATCATTTTGTATTCCCACGAGCAGGATTTTTCGCTTATTACTATTTAGACATTTAGTAGGTAGGGAGTGATTGTGTTAGATATTGCATATTGAACATTCATAGTCAAGTTAAAAATGTCATACATCAAAAACATATGTGGATTTATGACTGAATGCTTTTGATCATTATAATTCTCCTTCCCTAACACATCTCCGCCACAAAACCTTGTCATTTATCATGTATTTCTTCTGTCTAGAATACAGAATCTTTTATCAGTTATTTATATTTTGATTGAAGCAAACAGGTTTTGAATGAAGTAAATCTGATATTCCTATTTATTACATTTCATGCTTTGTAAATAATTAAACTATTTTAGTGTCATCATCTTTAAAACAGACAAAAATGGAACCCAAAAGATAAGGTTATATGAATTTAATGAATTTTCGCACAGTGTGCATTGACCCTGATGCCGGGAACATAGAATCCACATGGTTAATACGTTGCTTTTCCTGTGTTGCTACTCCTAACATTATTAATACTGTGAGGCTTTCATTATTCCTCAAACACTGTATAGTTTCCAATCCTTCACTTTGGAGATGCATGGGTCTCTTTCATCCAACCATGCCTTATAAAAATAGAATAAACATATTTCACATTCGTTACATTTCTCGCAGCATGATTTTTTTCTACTTGAAAGAGCACAGTTGAGATAGATACTTGCAAAGGTAACCTAAGTGCTGCAACTCATCAGCTGCCTGTTATTTCCAGCTGCCTGTTATTTCTTGTATTATTAATAATTCTTTACATTTTCTCAGTGCTTTGGATTCACATAAGGTCAACTGCTTCTCAGATATTATCGCATTTGCTTCTGAGAACAGATTTCTGAAGTAGACAGGACATTCTTAATAGTCCCCTGATATTGATTCAGTCAGGTATCTTGCCCCCAAGTTGCATAGCAGGTAAGGACAGATACAAGGTTTGATGCAAGTTTTCTAGATTTCTATTCAGTATTCTCTTTCAGAAATCAGACATAGAGTGAATCTTCTGATATGAACCTCATAGGATTTCATTAGTTCCCACAAATCATTGTCCACATGCTCAGGTCTATGGGTGACAGAGATTATTATTATTTTTTTTTTAATCAGTGTTTTCCCTGTATGTGTATATGTACACTACATATGTGCAGTGCCCTTGGGAGCCAGTAGAGGGGATCAAATCCTTTAGAACTGGAGTTACAGATGGTTGGGAGCCAACATTTATATAGTGGGATCTGAACCTGAGTCTTCTGCAAGAACAGCCAGTGCTGTTCACCACTGAGCCATCTCTCCAGCTCTGGTGACAGGGATCCTATAAGAGTTTACATTTACCTTTAGAGCTTTCAACCAGCTGTGGAAACGTTAACCTTCATGTCTCCTTGGCTATCTCCTACAGGTAATCTAGCGTATGAGTAACAACATTCCTATCACCACTTCCAATGCATTAGACCGATAAAGCTAAAGAATGTAGTGGCAGTGTTTTTCCATTCTGCCTGGGACTTGCTTCAAACATTCTTTACTTCATACCTAAATCATAGGCTAATCTAGCAGATTAGTAGCTACTGAGACTCCACAATCTTGGTGTTATTTTGTTATCAAGAGTTGGACATTCAACCTCAGGTAAAGAGGATTCTTCTTTCCCTGGGAGAGACTTGGAACCAGACAGCACATTTAGAAGGTGTGAAATCTATGGTGTGGCTATCTTCTATGGCAGGAGCAAAGAGGTAGACTCACTTTTCATCAAGAGAGGAAAGAAGTATAAGTACCACAAGACAAGGAAGTGGAAACAGACTTAGAGCTCAATACTGGTAGATGACTGTATAAGCTGGAGAAGTCCGCTGCTACGTCCCTGTGCCCTTCAGAGGTCTTGTTTCACTACTTTCTGTATGTTTCCTGAGCTGATCTTTGCTCTCACCTCATCTACTTTCAGTTGTTGCCTCTTACTTTGATGACTCCTATTTCCTAATGTGAAAACTTGCCATTCAGCTGCACCCAGTGCAGCTCTGAACAGCAGCATTAGCTTTCCCATGTGATAAGCTACCACTTAGCCAGTTTGCGGATTCTGCACACCAGGATGCACTCAGAGTGCTTAATAGCATTTCCACCTTGATGCAAAACACATGATGTTTTGAAGTGTTCCAGCGTCTCAGCAAGAGGTGCATCTCTCAGGCCAAGTATTCCAGTCCTCTTCCTCACTCAGGAGGCTGCTCTTCCATTCTCCAGTGTATTTTACATTAAATTAACCATAGCTGGGAAAAAATATAGGAGAGGGCGAAGGGGAGGGGAAGGGGAGGGGGAGGGGAAGGGGGGAGGAGGAGGGAGACATTTAGGATTAATACAGAATTTTGTTCCAAACATCCTCTGGAACCATACAATCCAAGTTATTTAATGTCTGTGAACTTTCCTTATGCAAAAGATGAAGATATAAAAATTCCTACTTCATGATTTTTAAAAGTAGAGATTTTGTGAAATGTAGTGTTCAGTGTGCCTGCTACAGTGCCTGGTTCATTTTGGGTACTGAGTAAACATTATCTACCACCAGCAGTTTGAGACAATCTGCACTCATGCTTCTTTACAACTGGCAGCAAGTTCTGATACTGTAGCATCTTATGTTGGATATAATGAGTACTCAGAAGAGCTATGTCTGAAAGCCCAGACTCAAAGCCTAGGCTAATGGTTTTGTTTTCTTTCTTGACCTGTGGTGACCACAATGGATTCCTTTAAAATGAAGACCTGTGATGATGTAGTGGAATCAGTAGACTGCTTGCTTAGCACGCAGGAATCCCTGGGTTTGATCTTCAGCAGAACATAAACCCAGTGTGGTGGTGCGTACTTGTAAAATTAGCATGCAGAAAGTTTGGAAAGTGGACACAGGAAGATCAGAAGTTCAAGGTGAGCCTGAATTACATGAGACACACACAGGGATACACACACACACACACACACATATATATATAAATTGAAGGCCTAGACTACCTGTATCTTAGATCTCTTGATGTGAGATCCTATGAGTTTATCACTTTTAGGCAATGCTTCTATGTATAGTGAATAAATCCTAATACTCTCCACTATCAAGTTTGTGGGCTGGTGAACAATAAGAATTCTTTCCTGTGGCAGAGAAATGCTGTCTTCAAAAGAAACCATTTTGCATTCTGGAAAGATCAACTTGCTGCTATCTGTACAATCAGACAAAATCTGCCTCGCTCTCTGTAATTAGACCTTGTTCTTCCTTTTCCTGCTCCCAGGGTAATAAGAGCACAGGAAACTGCCATTTATTCCCTCATATGCTTCTGTTCTCTTTCTGTATCTTTTCCTTCTCTGACAATCCAGTCAGCAATTCAGCTGCTTTCCTTCATACTCAAAGTCCTAAACCCCAGAGTCTCATGAAGCAATAAAGTAAAACTATGTTGAAAATGAATATTCCAGTGGTCAGTAGAACATTTGGAATGTACAATGGTTTAGTAAGATACTTTTTCTGCTAACAGTCCATTGATAATGATTTTGTGGACTGGGGTTCTGAGTAAAGATTTTCCTGGCTTAGCTCCCTCCTCCACTCCAAGTCTCACCTCTTCTTCCCTCACCTAGCTCCACCCTGAGCTTTAAGCCTTTCCTGAATTCATCGATTGCTTCCTTCATGGATGATTTACTCGGTCACTAATATGCATAAAACCCTCTGTTAATTTGGGAGTCTTTAAGATAGACCCACTGAAGGGGTACTCCAATTGCCTCACCCTGCGTCCCTGTTCAGCATGGAAGAAGCCAGAGTGGTCTGTGTCCCTATTCCCTATTGGCAATTTGGGTAACCCCTAAGGCAATTAGGGTAAAAAGGCCACAAAGAAAAGTAGCCAGTTTCTTGGCTAAAACTCACTATGTCTTTGGGCCTGTTAGCAACATACTCCATTCCAAAGGCCAAAAATGTCGAAAATATTTGGGAGCTTTTATCTAATGCTTGAAAGATTTTAGCATTACCTCTTCAGAGGGGAAATGTTAGAGTAGCCAAAAGCCCCATAAAAAAAAATAAATAAATCAAAGAAGAAGAAAGAGTACATGAAGTTTTCAGAATAAGGTGATGGGGAGATGTGGGAGGAGTTGGAGGGGAGGGAGTAGGCATGGTTTTGATCAAAACACCTTATATGCATGTATGAAATTCTCAATAAATTATTTATTCAAAAAAACCCTCTATTAATTTATGACTAGCATTTTGAAGATTAAAAAGTATCTGAATTTTTTTCTCAAGGAACTCATCTTCTAGTCATTTCAACCTTCCACCTCATTTGGTGTAAAAGACATGACACGCACATGTGCAACCCAAACCCAATGCATCAGGAGTTAAGGGCACAGCTCAATATTTTTATAAAATCAGAAATCACCATTAGCAGGTCACATAATCAATGGTCAGGACTAATATTCTACAAAAGTAACAAAGCAAATGGAAAGTGGTTGAGTAATAAAGATACATTGTTATTTTGTGTAATTTTTAAAATTCTATGTGTGATGGGAAAGAGAGAATGAGAGCGGGAACGGTTTACTGGGAAGTGTGCAGTGCTGGGCAGCACAGTTAAAGCTGAAAACACTGGCTCAAGAGTCAGCTGAAGAAATGTTTCTCAGAGAAGACTTCAATTCAATTGGTATGTGATGGGGCAGGAGAGTTCCTGTTTCTGACAGGTTTCCAAGAGATGCTGCTGCTGGTGGTCCACATGAGAGGACAGACTGCTGAAAGGAGAGCCTATCTCCAAGGAAAGACCCTCCATAAACCCTCCAGTCATTCATTTGTAAGTTCAGGTGCTGACTAGGAACACTAAGGTACCAAGGTTTTCCCTTCCTTTTCTCGCTTTTCTGTTAGTTGATGGTAATCCTAGCCTAGCCTGTGCGTCACCGTGTGTTGTTGCTGTCCAGCTCTCTGGTGCTGAATATGAAATACAAAATCATTGGAAGAGTTACTGTGAAAAGTTGTGCCACTGTTCCTGGATGCTGGGCCTCACTTTGCCATTGGATCTTCTCATCTAGCCTCCCTGCCATGAGCAGTCAGGCGGCTCCCATAAAGCAGGCTTTTCAGAACAGGTGAGAAGACTCATTTGTCTCAAGTTCCACCTGTCACACTTTGCAGCAGTCTTCCATCGCCTGAGCCCTGTTAACTGTCCCTACTAGGACTCCACGTGTTTTCCTCTGCCTGCAATTCCCTTCTTCTCTACCTCATTCTCTTCCCCTCCAAGTCACTGTGTGGAGCATACATTGTTCATCATAAAATAGAGCTCTCATTATTTCCTTTTCCTGCTTAAAATCCTTGCAGTGGCCACCACTGCGTGGGAAAGTACTACTCAGCTCTTGCCCTGATGAATCTCTTACATTCTTCCTGTTGACCCATCACTTCCTCTTGACTGACAGCAGTTCTCTCTAGAGTTTTGCTTAAATTCCCCTTCTTTCATGAAGCCTTTTAGAAAACCCTGGTCTCTCCTCTCTCTCTCTCTCTCTCTCCCCCTCTCTCTTGTGTCAGTGCTGTTCTCTCGAGAGTTTTGTATAAACCCCTCTTCTCTCATGAACCTTTTTAAAACACCCGGGTCTCCCCTCTCTCTCTCTCTCTCTCTCTCTCTCTCTCTCTCTCTCTCTCTCTCTCCCTTGAATGATGTCTCTTATAATATTGCTGAGCATAAATTGTGTTCTAGCATGTGGCAGAAAAAGCAGAGGATTGGCAGGAGATCAGACTGGGGTCTGACCAAACAGGACATGTCGGGACAGGGTCGAGGCTTTAATCTTACCTGAACCTTACTTTGTTCATTATGGTGATGAATTGGGACGATGTATTTCACTCATTGTTTCTTACGGAGCTCATTTTTCTATTCCTACATTTGTTTCTTACTTTAATCGTGTTTCCTGTTCACACTAAACTACTGCGCGTCTTTTGAATTGCCTTCTCATTTTAAAATTCTCTCACGGTTTTGTTTTGTATCTCTTACCTTACTCATAACAGGGGGGAACCTCATTTTATGGTTGAGGCAGCAAGGCCCAGGAGGGCCTGACTGAAGGTCTTACAGAGCTGAGAAGACACCCGACTCCCAACTCTAGAGGTGTGTGGGCTCCATCCAAGTGGTGTCCCCTCAAATTGGGTGTTCTCTAATTACATATCAGTTGCTTGGAGGGTGTCAGACCCATCTTGCAAGACAACTCCCTTCTCTTTGGAAGGAGGAGCCCCTTTGGAGTCTGTTGGTTAACGGAAAAGTGCTTACTCTGGTTGGAAGGCGGGGCGAGCCGGAACAAGCTCTCTCTGGGTATCCGCAGGCTCCCTCACTGCTCCTGGACCCCATTCTCCCCTGGAGGAGAGTGGGTTCGAAGGGATTTGGATCCTGTCCCTTCAGCTGAGACACATAGCTGCCGGGGGACCGCTGCTCTCCGCTGATCTTGCGGAGTGGGGCGCCCCTCCCCGCCCCCATCCCCTCCTGTTTCCTTCGGGTTCCCTTGGCTCTTGGCAAAGGAAGGGGATCGCCAGGGAGTCCTGCACGCCAGCCTTCCAGAGCTGCAGGAGAGGAGCCCCGCGCCCCCTGGAGCCCGTCGGCTGCCTCCCGAGCTGCGCGGGGTGCGGGCTGTCCCCGCCGCCCCCACCCGAGGCTCGCCCTCGCTCGCTCTCTCTCCAGCCCCGCCAGCCGGAGCGCGCACACCGGGGCTCCGGCACGTGGGCGCGCGGGAGGCGGCGGCCGCTGCTGCCGGAGCCCGAGCCGGAGCCGGGAGAGATCGCCCTCCATGCTGCGGGAGCCGCGGCCCCCTTGCGCGCAGCCTCGGGCGGAGCAGCGGAGGGGACCGGGACCGGCGCAGCGCCGCGGGCTGGAGCTAGCCGGGCTCTGAGCGAAGGGCACCGGCAGTCGGGAGCAGGCATCCGGGCTGTGCCGCTCGCCCTCGGTCCTGCCAGCGAGGAGGGCTCCGGGCAGTGAGATGCCGCTGCGCTTCTTCTAGGCGGTGGCCGGGGACGCTTCCTGCAACCTCTCCGCCCGCGTCGGCGGCCCTTCCACCCGTAAGTCCCGCATCTATCCATCCCTGAGGACGCGTCCGGCCGCCCGGGGCGCAGCGGGCGCCAAGTCCGAAGTGTGTGCCCAGCCCGGCCAACTTCCCCGGGAGCCCCTCTCCCCGCCGCAGCCTGCGCCAGCCCCGGGAGCGATGCGCTCGCAGCCAAGCGGCGCGCCCTCTGCCAACTCGCCACCCATAGGATCCGCCGCCCTCGGCCGCCCCGCTCGGAGAGCATAGCTTTCGCCCCGTGGCCCAGGAGAGGAGTGAGACGCCGAGGCGCTTCGCTGACCCTGCGCTCACCAGACTGCCCGGATCCCCTGCGAGGGAAGTGTCTACATCTGGGGGTGAGTAGCCGGCTAGTGGCGGTGTCTTTTTTCCCCCAGCTGGCGCCTTGCAGGGATGGCAGGGAGACGCCAGAAAGTTAGGTCTCCTGCACCTATCCTGGGATGGCAGCGGACACAACCTTGGTTCCTGAACACAATTGCCTTCCTTATTAATGCTCAGGGGGAGCGACCTTCCCCTTCTCATGGAGAGAGGGGGCTTCCTAGAACGGGTCACCGAGTGTTCCCCATCAGCGTGCAATTTGGGGCTTTTCAGCCCGCCCGCGCGTTCAGCAAGCACCCAGGCGTAAGCGCTTGGAGATCCGCAGCTGCTGAGGCGCGCTGGGACGCACTGGGAGATGCTGGGCAACCCTGAGCCCCAAGGGAATATATGCCAAGTGTGCTTCGTTAAAGAGAAATGACTGCTGGGATATTAAGGCAGTGTGTAAGGGAAAGGGAGACCGACCGGATGTGAAAGAAAAGGACGGGGGGTGGGAGGGAGAGAGAGAGAGAGAGAGAGAGAGAGAGAGAGAGAGAGAGAGAGAGAGGAGAGAGAACATGAGAATGGGGGGGAGGTCAGGAGAGGTGAGGGGAGGAACAGACAGGAGTGAAATTTATGTCTTGTTACTAGGTCAGGCACCTGGAATACTTTGTTCAGTGATGGTTTGCACCCAGTCTGATACAGGGCAGCCAGAGCTAGACCAACAGGTGGCTTGAGTATGTTTCCTGTGGTTGGGCGCCTGGGAAGGGAACCGCTTGCTCCCAGGGGCCCTGGCTGGCTCTGCTACTTGTAGGAGCACCTCTGAATGTGGTTAAGGAAATGGACTCTTCATGCTCCAGCCCCATTTGGGGTGTGGGAGGCATCCAAATGCCTCCAGTGGGGAACACAACAGCCCCTTTGTGTGCCTGACTGAGGTTTCAACTTACAGGCAACTGAGGGCCCTTTCAGCTGGGAGACATGGACTTGGCTGGTCTTTGGACTTGAGCCGTGGCCTTCCCCTTGGTCCCTGGCCTGGGCTGTGAGCCAGACCTCAGAGTTTTGCTCCTGTGTACTCTAGTCGTAGGAGGGGACGTTTTAGGAGCACCGGGAGACTTGCGAGAGTTTGTTTCTATTAATTTATATATTTTTTGTTTTTTTTTAACTTGCCTTTCCTATGCTTACATTCTGAAACTTACACACGGACAGGTGTAGGTACACACATGGTATGAGTATGTAATCAGGTCTGGTTGGAGAGCTGGGTGGTAGAAACCGCCAGGAAATTCCCCTGCTGCCTAGAAAGAATAGACTCAGGAGGGCATGTTGCGTTTTCTGATTTTCCTCCAAACCCACCATCCTTTCCCGTGTGCCTGGTGTAAAATGTGTGAGCGTTCCACAGAGGCATCTTCTGAAGGTGCTTAACTTCTATATCTCTGTTTGCCCATTTGTAAGGTGGACCAATTCCCCTGACCACTAGAAAGAGCTCGGAAAAAGAGGTATTTAGAGTTGAATGTGAACATGGAAGTCAGATGAATGGGGTGTGTATACTTGGGTGGGGGAGAAAATCATCTGGAGACTGCATAGTAACAGACTCAGGTTTTCCTTCGATTTTGTGTTCTAAGAATGCTGGTTGGTTTCGAGATTGATGGCAATCTGGGAAGAGAAAGCTTTCCGATACATGCATAGTGACATCATGCCACCATGTTGCAGTGAGATATTTGAACTCTAGAATAAAGTGAGAGGCTTTCCCAAATGCAAAAGAACCCTCAGATATCAGAACTGGGACAACAGAGACTATCCCTCCAGGGGAGTTTCTGGGTACAGGGCTTTGGCCTTGCTGCCTCTTCTCTGTAATTGCAGCTGAGTGTCTGCACTAAGCCCAAGTTTAGTTTCCCACCAGGTGAGGGCCCTCCTCACTCTGAGCCTCTGGCAGGGGATTGCTCATAGCTATTAATAATAACATGTAAGGCTTGATGTTTCGTACACATGTGCTGATTTAGCATGGGGTTCATTTCTTTCTGGAAATAGTGTTGTGGGGCTATGTTTTGGAAGGAGAGCCTGGAGCTGAGGGAGTCAAAAGGATGAACAGACAGCAGAATAATATGTATGACAAGCAGACAGAGAGACAAGCACTGGGCCAGAAAAAGATGCAAAAAGAGAGGTACAGATAGAAAGTCATAAGGAGAAAGTGGGAGGGCAGAGAGGGAGAGGGAAGGAGGGAGGAAAGAAAGGAGGGAGGGGGAGGGAGAGGGAGGAAGAGAGAGACAGTCATAGTAGAAGAGTTAACTGTAAGGAAAGGAAGGGAGGGAAAAGAAATTGTGAAGAAAGAAAGAAGAGACAACAGACAGGGGCAGAGAATTAGGAGCAGGGGAGGGGAGGGTAGAACACCCAGGTGGGAGGACAGAGGAGACAGGGCAAGTAGAGGCAAATGGCAAAAGCTCTTGGTATTTAATTTGTGTAACCCACACTGCCATTCTCAGGACTCTGGCATAATCTGTATCCTTCAGTAGCCAGCCCTCGGTCAGTGTTTGTTTCTCCAGGGAGGTATAAATAATGCAGAAATTGGACACCTGCTTGGAACCCAGCTGCACTGAAGATGGCCAGAGTATAAGGAGTTTAGATTCTTTGCATATGCACAGACATACAGGAGCATTTGTCTTCACTGTCCTCCTCCCAAAAGTAAAACCATAGAACAGAATTGGGGCAGAGGAATATTTCGCTAACCATCTCTATCGCTGCTTCCATAACCCTTGTTCAGATCTGGATAGAGCTTCTGGGAAAGGCAAGTGATGGGACCTAATCAATTCCCTAGGTGTATGATCCCAGGGGACAGAGATGTGCCATTTTAATGAGTGTTCCAATTGATTCTGAAGCAGATCGTCCAGGAACCATTCTTTGATAAATACGATGTGACCATATAATGGCCCTTCTCTCATTTCTTCCTGTATTTCCTTCTGAGATATGTAGTTTAACACATCCCCAGAAAAACTCATTTCTTGTAAATACCCCTTGATAAAAGGACAAACCCAAGGAAGCACTGAGCCAGGGTTACCTTTCCATGAACCTCATTAATCACAGGAGATCCAGGGGACAGCAGACAGGCTCCTCTGGTTGACCTTGCCAGGGGTGTTTGCATCTGAGGGATCCTTGGCACTCAGCAGTGCGTTGTACTAGCCATTCTTTATGTACTACTAGCCCACTTGGCACAAAAAGAGGTGCCATCGGCACTGTTATTAACTACATTTGATCATGGAGGAGTCTGAGACTTAGAGACATTACATTTCTTTCTCCAGAGAAACATGAAACACATCTTTATCTGTGGTTTAGCTAAAAGGCAGAAGGTGCTGGTATTTGAGTCCAGGTTTGATCGACTCAAACCCAAGGTCCTATCTCAATAGGTACCGTGTTACCTCTTCCCCTTGATAGTCTATTTATTCCAATGGAGCCAAAAGGGTCTTAGAGATCTTTCCTAATTCATTCATTCATTCTCTCTCTCTCTCTCTCTCTCTCTCTCCCCAATTGAGGGGAGAAAAGTGGTCAAAGAAACTTAAACATGATTTACCATAAATAGTATGGCTAGTGGGTGCCAAACAGGAACCTGTACCCATTTTTGAAGTCTCCAATCTGTCTACTTACCAGATGTTATCATGCAGACCTGAGCATCAGGGTCATATGAGCCTCTTAGTCAAAATATAAGTAAGCTCCTGAGCCCTCCTAAAGGCTCACTGAATCAGAATCTTAGGGCAGAGAGCCTAGAAATCTGTGCTTTTAATCCATGCCCCAAGTCTACGTCTGAATGTTACCATCTGCCCCAGTTATTCCATAGCTTTAGCTTCTCACACTGACGCTTTTTCAGACAGCCTCAAAAAAGCAGTGGACTCTCTACATCTGGGTGTATGGATATACCACATTCAGAAACACATCAGCAACCTGACATCCATGAAAGCACTCACAGCAAACATACAGGCCCTTGGTATATTTGTTTCCTGTCTCTTTTGTTTGTTTGTTTTTGTACCAGGTTGGAAAGCTCTTCAGTGTGCCTTCAGTGTATCAGTGTTGGTATTTGTACTAATACTTGACACAGAGTGACACCAACAGCCAGGCCATGATGTCACCCACTGTGCCCAAAATGCTAAGCTGTCTCCCAGTTTAGTGGATCTAGTTATGTTATGATAAAAATCCCATCATTAACAGGCTTCAGATTCCCCAGAACAGATCTATGCTTCATTCTGCAGGTAAAAAGAAGCCATCACACATACTCTGTCTCTTTCTGGCCCACTTAAATTGTTTTCTCAGTGACCTCAACATCTTTAATATTTCATTGAAAAATGGCCAAAGGTGCTAGACATCTTGTCCAACACAGTGTTTTGCATCTCTCGCTTTTCAGATCCAAATTTATCTTTCAAATCTGTTGCTTTTAACCCTGACCTCTTATTCAAGGGTGGTAATTGAGCCTTGGATATCTGTGATAAGCAACTGTCTGATACGTGTATTTTACATAGCTAGGGGTCATTTATGAATAGAATGCAAAGCAGCACTAATTTATATTTATAATGTCTGCATCTTTAATATGTTGAAAGGTTTTTCTATTTCATTGCTGAAAACCATTTTAGGTGCATACTTAGCAGTGTAGAAGTAGAAAATGATTTAAAATTTGAGTACTAAGAATGGACAGTTAGGGGTAAAGCCCATCTCTGGCTTGCTTGTACTACCTTGGTCTAGTTATTTAACTTTTCTAAACTTTCATTTCATCTGTAAGGAGAGGCAATAGTAAGCTTCCAAGCTTTGCCTTTGTAAATAAGTACATGTCTTAGTGAAGGTCTGGCTTACTGCTAGCTAGTGCTGCAGGTTACACATCTGCCACATGGCTGGTTCTACTTAACCCAGGATAAAAGTAGCATCAAGTAGCTTTTGAACAACTTGTCTGGGCTGCACACATTCTAAAATTCTGAGCACATCTGTACTCCTAAGCTCCACCCCCTCCTGTTGCATTGATATGAAAGATGGTATCGTCTCACTTTTTCAGGCATTGTTGCATTGGGAAGCCATTCTGGTTTTTACTTTAATAAAACCAATACTGTACGATGTCTAATAAAACAGTGGAGATCTTAACTTTGGGATACTTGCAAGGTGGGTAAGTTGCCTCCAAATAGTTTATTTTACTTTTCTAACAGTTGGGAAATGTCATCTATTGGTGACCTACTGTTATTTCTTGGTTGAACTTTGAAAACATAGATACTGTTTCTTTTGGAAACTCCTCTGCAATTCCTCCAGGGCTATGTTGAATGTCCTCACAATGTGGTTCCCATTAAAATGGTAGTATGCCTTACTTCTGGGTCTCTAACCCTGTGTCTCTATATAAGCTTCATTCATTTGCTTTTATTGGGAGTTGTGCCTACGGCTCCCAGAGTAATGGCTGGTATAGGGAAAGTGTGTAAAAACAAACATATTTGAAAGGCCACGTGAAACTTTGACCTAATTCTACATGGCCTAGTAAAAGTAGCCATTGTCCTTTATCACTAAAAGAACCATCCTGACATTGGAATTGAAAACCATCTAGATAAAATGTGTCACAGGAGGTACCCATGCTTTACCTAGAAGGATGGGGGGGACATAACAACATTAGAAGCTGTCCATTAACTACAAGCTTTGGGCAAGCTCCATTTTGATGTTGCTTAAGATATAATTAGAAAGGACATTCTGATTTATAAGTCAATGTAATTTTTATCTGTACTTTTAATTAGTTTCTCAGAAAGAAACTTTCTTAGCTCAAAAGTTTTAGAAATTGATAGACTTTTGGAATAATAACCAAGTTTAGAGGTGATCTAGTCTTAGTAGCTTAAAGGAGAAAGGAAGAACTTGAGTCTTGGAAGCAAAAGAAACTTCCTGAGGTGGCTCAGCAAGGTGGTGCCAGAGTCAGTGTGAATGAAGAACACATGTGTGGCCAGCTGCTCACTTGCTCTGAATGCATATGTGTGTGAACTCAGTCCACACAGCTTGCCTTCTGCAGAATTCCAAGATAAAACTCTTTGGAGAGGGAGTGAAAGGTTTGAAAGTGTTTCCCAATGCAGACTTCAAATTTTGAAGAAGCTTATGGGAAAACATTTTGGCAGGTACTATGGTAGTGAGACATGACGAGTTTGTGTGACTCATACTCTACTTTTCCCAGAAGGGAACATGGCTTGACAGGGACCTTCCTGTGATGTTCATGTGTGCGATATTTCAAAAACTTGAGATGCATGAACATTGATTGTCAATCACCTGGCACTGGGTCTTGGGTGGGAAGGAGTCACCTTGGGACCCTTTTGTCTACTGGTAGGATACTGTGGATTATGACTGAGTGAATCAGCCTAAACACATCCCAGACACAAAAACATGTGCAGTGTACAGGGACATGGTTAACAAACAGATCTTTATCGCACAGTGTCAATATTATGGAGAGAGTACGACACAGATCATTGGTGTGATGCATTGTGGATGATCCTCCGAAAAACATTGTAATCAGTGCTGACAAAGGCAGCATAAATATCTCAACCCAGCACCTTCCCTGCATCCCCAAAGGCCTACCACTCCAACCCACAGCAGTAAGACTGCCATTATTCAAGGGGAGGCAGTACAGGTAATTACTCTTCTTGCCTCTTGACTTTAATCAGCCTGGAGCTTCAATGCTATCTCTATTTGCTATGTGAGGGTTAGGTGGCCCCTCTCTATGCCCCCACCAACAGAAAAAATGATTGTTCTCTTCCCTACCTTGTATAGTTCCCTAACATACTTCCATTAAGTCCGAATTCCTTTAGATTTAATTTAAAGTTATTTCTGGTCTTATATCAAAATGCAAACTTTTCCAAGCAGGATGTTATAGCCATCTGGACCCAGCATCTCACCCCACTTCTTTGCAGAGGCCTTTTAGCAGGCAATGAGGATAAATTCTACCTACACCGCCACCACCAGCTGCTGCTGCTTCTGCTATGGTGGCTTCTGCCATTTATTGAGTACTTTCTGTCTGCCAACATGGTTCTAAGCTCTGTACATGTATTTTTTTTTTCATTTTATATATCCAGCAACACATCGCTGTAGTTATGCATATGGGGATTAAGAAATCACCATATAGGGGCTGAGAAGATGACTCCATTAGAAAAGTGCTTGCTGTGCTAGCCTGAGGACCCAAGTCTGCATCCCTAGTACCCATGTACAAACTGAGCATGTCAGAGTGTATTTGAAACCCTAGCACTGGGAGACTACAGATGGAGGGATCCCTGGAACATGATGGCCAGTCAGTCTAGCCAAGCAGTGATCTCCAGATTCAAAGAGAGATCTTGTCTTGGAAAATAATGTAGAGAACAACAGAGGAGGCCACTCACATCAACTTCTGGTTTCCATTTGTATGTGCACCTTCATGCACATGTCGAGAGAGAGAGAGAGAGAGAGAGAGAGAGAGAGAGAGAGGAGAGATCACTGTATAGATGTCAAAACATATATCATAATTAACCAGAGAAAGAGTGATATCTGACCAGGAAAATGTTGGGATGCCATATAGAACTGTACCGTGGTGGAAAGGTGGCATCTCTTTCCTTACCTTTGTCCAAGACAACCAGTTCTCTAGTTAGATCTGCAGTTAAAACAAAGGAAATAGCACACGTAGACTTTATCCTCCAGGCTGGAGAAGGTTGACTGGTAAATGGATGAGCAAGGTTTCATATCCAGATTTTTAGTTTTCCAAACTTCAGTAACTAGTACTATTTCAATGACCTGTAAAACTACCACTGCCAAAGGAGCTTAGAGTGTATGTCTATGG
This sequence comes from Nannospalax galili, assembly GCF_000622305.1. NCBI lineage: Eukaryota > Metazoa > Chordata > Mammalia > Rodentia > Spalacidae > Nannospalax > Nannospalax galili. The sequence continues at coordinate 1,339,943 of NW_008348685.1, read as the reverse complement.
CCTTCAGACATCTATGATATACATTGTGAAGCATATTTTATATGATTGCTTAGTACATACCCACACAACATACACAAAAGTTATAAAAGTACTTAGAATGGACTGTATGATGCTGTTAACTTTCTTCAACCTTCTCTTACGCATGGCACACATGCACCCACGGGTGTATAACAAACAGATATAACTGAAACAAGATTTAAGAAATAATACTGTAATTTCATAGTTTCTACTCTGTTCAGTCCATCTTTGAAATTTCTCCTGTGACCTAGGCAATTGATTGTGTAACTGTCAGTTTTCATTATTGTGACAAACTGCCTCAGAAAATCAACCTCCAAGAAGGAAATGTTTGCTTTGCCTCATGATTTCAGAGGTTTTGGTCCATGACTCGTTGGCTCTGTTGCTTTTGAACCTGTGATGAGTCGAGAGACCAGGAGATGGAGCACACAGTGGAGCAAAGCTCTGCCCTCGTGGCCAGGATGCCAAAGAGACAGGCTTCTAATTTCTCCCTTATAGATGCATCCCAGTGACCTAATCTCCTCTAAATAGACCCCAGCTTCTAAAGGTGCCAGCTCCTCTCAGTGGAACTGCACAATCTTAGCTATCAATACATGTAGCTTTAGAGAGTATTTCAGATTCAAGCAATAAGACCTATATTCTGGAAATTACTTACTTCATCTGACATTATATACTTCTATAGGTGGAGGGAGAAAGTGAGACTCAAGGAGATGAGTCCCTTTTCCTTTTTCAAGATCATCTTACAAGCTCATGGCAAAGGCAGTGCTAGAGTCCAGGTTCTCAATATCAGCTTATACCTATGAGTGACAGCATACTCAAATGTGGGCTCTAGCTATTAATTAGCCTCAGCTTGACAGCAGATTACTGTTATTGATTGCTTGTGGATCTGTCCTTTGATATGGCCTTGACTTCAGCTGCCCTTACATGCAATTTCTTTTAGGAGATTGTAGTAACAGAGTTAAGATTTGGTACATGGGCTTGGAGGTATATATTTCTCCCATTTACAGTTGCTATAACTGAATGTCACACACCAGATAATTTTCAGAGAATAGGAGTTCGTTTAACTCACAGTTCAGAGTCTGTAAGTAAGAGAATTCCACCAGAGCACCTGCTCAGTGTCTAATAGGGGACTTCTTGCTGCATTCAGGTGTGGCAGAGGGCATCCCATGGCAAGATAGCATAAGCCAGCCTGAGAGGGTACTTTCAGTGAAGCAGAGACCGAATTAGTTCCTAAAAGCAGAGGCCTATGAACCAGTCATCTCCTGAGGCCTCATCTCTTGACAGTACTATACTGAAGAATGTTTCAAATCAGGAAGTTTAGGAGATAGATTTAAAGATTATATTTGTGATTGGGTATGGTGGCTCACACCTGTAATCCCAGCACTTTGGAGGCAGAGGCAGGCAGATCTCTTACATTGAGGCCTGGTCTCCATAGTTCCAGGCCATCCATGGCTACAGAGAGACCCTGTCTCACCTCCCCCCGAGATTATATTTGTACTGTTTAAATTGTGTGTGTGTGTGTGTGTGTGTGTGTGTGTGTGTGTAACTGCAGAGTACAGAAGAGGGTGCCAGTTATTCTAGAACTGGAGTTATACGTGATTGTAAGCTGACATCTTCTTCTGGACTGGGTCCTCTCCAAGAACAGTATGTGCTCCTAATGCTGAGCCATGTCCAGTCCCAGATACATGTAGATCACAGCAGTATTTGTGAATGGTGCTGAAGAGATGGTGGTGAGGATTCTGTGGCTTCTCCTGTGTCTCAGCAGAGGTTTTGCTCAGATGGGAGAAGATTCTGAGAAATGGATGAATCACAATTGCCCCTGTAGGTCACCATCTTACCTCAGCCTCTTTCTAAGCCAGTTCTCCTTCTACCACCCAAATCATTAATACATGACAAAATGCTGATCCTAATTTTGCAGTATAAAGAGCACCTTTTGTAACTCTGATGGTGACTGGGATCAGATATCAAAATTTTTAAATGGGATGCTTAAATTTATTTAACACTACACGTTCTTGGCGAAAACGAAACAGTACGAAGTGGCACAGTGCTGTCCTCTCACTCCTTGTCCTGCATCCCCAACTCTCTACCTGGTAGAATAATGTCGTCCTCTGCATCTGTCCAAAGGTCCATGTGTACAAAAACCATGTTCTTCCTCTTTCATAAAAATGTAAACAACTTGCTTGTTTTTCAATTTAAACAGCACATCTTGGTGGTAGTTGACACAAGTCAATCCTGAACTGTGGTATTACTTTTCTGAACTCCATAATGTATCATTGTATGGATGAACCACGCTTTTGTAACTGTGGTTAAGAACTTCTATTCTTCATCTATCTTACCTGGCAGATGGAAGGAGAGAGGGAGAGGGAAGGGGGAGAAAAGAGGGCAAAGGACTAGGAGGGAGAAGGGAAGAAGAAGAAGAAGAAGAAGAAGAAGAAGAAGAAGAAGAAGAAAAAGGAGAAGGAGAAGGAGCAGGAGAAGGAGAAGGAGAAGGAGAAGGAGAAGGAGAAGGATAAGGAGAAGGAGAAGGAGAGGAGGAGGAGGAGGAGGAGGAGGAGGAGGAAGAGGAAGACGACATGGGGCCAGGGAAAGCCTCACCGAGAACTAAATTGTCCCCATTCTTCATATTTCCAATAATTCCAGTTTTATTATTTAGTCAACTTGTTTGACATCATGAAACTACTAACAAATGTTTGTGGGATCCTTTGTCTTAGGGATATTGGAAAACAAGAGACAGTAATGACAGTGCTTCTAGCCCTGGAGAACCTGAGTCCAGCATTGACTTACCCAGAGCAAAATGAGGATGATAAATGGCTATGAGTAACTTAACTAAGCTGGATGTGGTCTAGAAGATATCTGCTGAAAGATCTTTGCATGTGGAAGGAAGAATTAGCGCAGAGGAGATGTGGTACTGTGTTCTTCACATTTGAGAACCAGCAAGAAGCCAGTGGGGCTGGGAATGGAGGTCTGAAGAGTGTATGCATCCCTAGGACAGAGGTGCGTTGGGTCAGAGGAGAGCTGTGTAATAAAAATGAAACCCTCTACATATGAACTGCCAGGCCTAACATTCTGTGGGTGGTTTAAAGAAGCTTGCATGGCTATTTTGAAATTACAAAATAATGCATTTTCTTTTCTGAATTCAGTATTTTTCAGTGAAAATATTTTACCTATTAATCCTGGTGAGATTGTTAGAAACATTGAAATGTGTGCAGTGAACATTTGTTTAATGAAGAAATACATGGGTAAAGAAATAAATGAAATAGAAATAATACATGAGGGACCAGAGTGATGGCTTAGCAGATCACTGCACTTGCTGCTTTTGCAAAGGACCTGGGTTCAGTTCCTAGCACCCACATGGTAACACAGCCATCTGTAAGTCCAGTTCCAAGAGATTCCATGTCATCTGTCTTCTGTGGCCTCAGGTATGTATTTGTGTGCATGCATACATTCAGACAAAACACTCATATACATACAATAAAATAGTAATAGTACAGAATGATTCTCTGGGGATTTTCGGTCAGATCATTCAATGAAACTTGTGAAGGAAGCAAATTTTCAACAATCTGGAAATTTCTATACTAACCAAAGTAAGGAAGATACTGAACTTTATACTAAAAGTTACAGGTTTCTGTCGTTTTAAAATCAGGTGGCTTGATGGCAGTAAGAAATTGGTCAGCATGGAGAATGAATATAGGGCCACCCTTCCCTTCACTTCTCACCCTTCCTTGAGAAGCTGCTTCTGTGATTTTCCCAGCATTCCCTCCCCTCTCAGAGAAATGAGGACTGTATGCACATGCTCAACATGCATGAATTTATTTTTCTTGAATAACATATGTCTTTACCGTGTATATGTTAGCATGAGTATGTCCTTAACAGCGAAAGTGAATTTTAAAAATCCTACCAAGATTTTAATTTTAGACTTGGTGAGGTGTGTTCCAGAAACATGTATAACTTCATTCTGAGAAAATATTTATGTTGGACAATTTCTTTGCTTGTATTTTTATTGCAAAAAAATAGCAATAAAAATATTATCTGTCTGGTGTTTCTCTTTAAGATGCGGAAATCACTCATTGAAATCCTCTTTGTAGTCTCATTGGGTCTGCCAGCTCTAAAGAGGGCAGTTGAGATAATATGATAAACTGGCCTGTGCGTTCAATCTTAGCTCATCAAGGCTGTGCCAGAGCTGACATTTCCCTACAGTGTGACTTGATGCTCTGATTACAAATTGGTCTTGAGCAGCCAGAGCCTTGTAATTGCATTCTCTAAGGGATTGTGCTTATATCATTATGTCTGTTTTGGTTTTGAAACCTGAAGGAAGAAATATGTTCTTGATTCCCTTCTCTTATTTCAAAATGTAATAGAGAGTGACATTCATCCAGAAACAAGGATATAACTTATTATATGCAAAATTAAGGGTTTTACTTTCCTGCAAGGCACTGACAATAACATTTGCCCTTCCTGCCGGGCCTGAAAGTTTTGAAGAAGTAGTGTAAATTGTTAGTTTTAAGAAGGGTATTGTGGAGTTGAGGATGTAATGTGGTGGGTAGCAGATGGGGTATTTTCCTAGTATGGAGTTCTATCTGATGCTGATGTGGTGGCACAAGCCTGCAGTCCCAGTGAAGGTAAGAGGATCAGGAGTTCAAGATCATCCTCAGCTCCCGAGTGACTTCTAAGCCAGCCTGGGCTACGTGAGACCCTGTATCAAAAAAATAAGAAAGGCATTGTGTGTTTATCACTTTTAATTTGCTATGACAGACTGATTAAATACTTTGGAAAGGTGAAAATATATAACTCTATAAGTTCTGTGTTTTTGTTCAATAACGGTTACTTGATTTTTTTTATATGTATGAGTGTTTTACCTACATGGATGTAGGTACACCATGTGCATGCAATGTTCACAGAGGCCAGAAAAGGGCATTGGATCCTCTAGAAGTGGAGTTACAAATGGTTGTTAGCTTCTTTGTGGGTACTGGGAACTGCTCTGCAAGAGAAGTCAGCACTCTTAACTGTGGGGCCTTTTAAAGTTCTTTTCATTTATTATTTTGTGTGTGTAAGGCTTGTGTGTGTGTGTGTGTGTGTGTGTGTGTGTGTGTGCATGTGATGCCACATGTGTGCTGTGGTGTGTATGTGGTGGTTAGAGGACTGCTCTCAAAAGGCAGTTCCCTTCTACCTTTACCTGAAAGGATGCTGAACTCCAACTCAGGTCATCAGACTTGTGCGGCACTTTTGCCCACTAAATTACTTGGCAACCCTTATTCAAAAATTCTGTTTTTAATTCAATTTTTCATACTTTGAAAATACATATAGGAATGATACTAACCATTTTTTTTATCAAGGGCCCTTTGGCCTTGGGATCTTTGGGGAAATAGAAGACAGGTAAAGACATTATTTTCTCCCTTTGGAGAGTCTAGACAGAGTATGTACTTGTTCAGGGTGGGTTGAGAATAATAAACTATTTTCTATAATTAAGGTTTCAAGTATTAATAGATGATTAAATCTGTGACTTTATTGAAATTCAGTGACTGAAGTCATTAGCTTTGTTTGAGGCTGGATGCAAAGCTGGTTATTTATTTACATTCACACACTGCTGCACTCAACACAGAACACTTTGCCTCTGGTCACCAACACACCAAGCAAGCATACACCAGTGGAGTGTCCTGTAACTCAGTTCTAACAGGGTCTACCTGGAGATAGTATCAGATCCCACACACCTCCCTACCCCATTCACATGAACTTGTCCATAGTTCTAGGTTGTGATCTGAGCCTTGAATGGACTGGTTATAAGTTGGTGTTCCCTTGACCTATTCTTTGGGTTCAGTTAATTTACTAGAGTGTCTCACACAAAACAGAAACCCATTTACTTATAAATTATAAAAGTTCCAGTGGATGGAGGTGATCTGATGAACAGCCAGATGAAAGAGAACATCTGAGGAAGGTCGGAGTGTGTGTGTGGGGTGGGGAACATGGGGAGACATGTGGAGTTTCCATGCCCTCTCCCTACGTGCCACTGTCAAGTTACCTCCTCTTTTTCATCAATACAGAAGCTCTCTGAAACTAGTCTTTTGGTGTGTGTGTGTGTGTGTGTGTGTGTGTGTGTGTGTGTGGTCTTCAGTATATAGAAGTGGTTGATTAAATGATTATTGGGAATCAATTCACCTTTTGCTCCTCTCTTCAGAGGTGAGAGGTATGGGACTGAAAGTTCAATTCCGTCTTAGATGGTTGGTTCTTCTGGCTACTAATCCATAGCTCAGGTTATGGAGAAGCCTGACAAGGATTGCCTTATCAGAAGAAAGGATACTCCTATTAGCCAGAAAATTGGATTCTGGAGCCATGCCTGGTGTTTTATCATTCAGGAGGACCCCTGTGTAAGGAGTCATAGTTGAAATTTAAAACATATTCTCCTAGCTTACCTGTCTACAAAGGTTTTAGGAGCTTAGTCTCTAGCCCTGAGACACAGATCAAATATTGGCTATGCTTGGATAATGTCTCCAATACGCCATCAGACAGCCAGAATGTGTTGGGATGGTGAATAGTATTATATAACCCTGGTTACAGTGATGGAATTCTTATCATCAAAAATTCAATGTAATTGTTTTGTACTTGAAATTGAAAGTGTGCTGCAAAGGGTCCTGGATCACAGATAAATCTAGGTTTTGGTTTGTTGCTAGATTTGGAACAAATAAGGGAAATTCTCACTACCTACCATAATATCATTTTATATTAAAAAAACCCAGAAACCTTGAACTGAATCCAGAATGAATTAGCATTGAGCCAGTTAACAAATGAGAAAGAATACAAGTCTTCAGACTCTGAATAATCATGTAGAAATGCATCCGCATATCTGGATCAGCTTTGACCAAGCAATTGTAAGCTAGGTGGAAGCAGAGCCAAGGGGTCTTGCATGAACTCAGGGTTGGGAACATGACCAAGGAATCCTAGGTTAGTAACTTCTTCAGGTGAGTATATAAAAAGTGATTCCAGAATGAAAAATGACAAAAATATATAAAAAGTCCCCAATGATCAGTTAGAAATGCCATAGGAAAACAGAGCAGAAAATAGTTTTAAACCTCTGAGATTTTTACATTATTAAAATTATCACATAAATATGAGAAAGTAATTGTGTATAAATTTTTAAACAAGGAACATAAGGTAATTCTTTAAAATATGACCATGCACAAAAGGATGTATCAAATAATAGAATATTTCACAAAGAAATAGATTCTATAACTTTTTGAAAGAAAATGTCAGTAGAGTGAAGGACATTATGGATAAAGACCATCATAGAACTGAAGTTAGAGGATGGGAGAAAAAGTGTTACTTCAGAATTCTACACACAGAGGCAGGAAGTTAGACAGTCTAAGAGGGAAGTTAACCAGGATGAGGGCCTGCAAGATGGTTCAGCCAGTTAAGCACTGTAGCCTCCTAGACTGACGACCTTAGTTCAATCCCTGGAGTCCATAGAGTGAAAGGAGAGAACCAAATCCCCCTGTTTGTCTGCTGACCTCCACATATATGCCATGGAACATGTGACCTCCACAATAAATAAATAAATGTGAAAATAGGCCAGGCGTAGTGCTTCACACCTTTAATCCTAGCACTCAGGAGGTAGAAGCAGGTGGATCTCTGTCAGTTCAAGGCCAGTCTGGTCTATGTAGTGACTTCCAGGCCAGCTGGGACTCCAGGGAGACCCTGTCTCAAAAAGACAAAAAAAATCATTTTTAAAAAAATGTGATGAGAAATGACCAACTGAAAAGTTTCATGTTTAGTCAGAATTCCAGATATGAGGCTCTGATATGGGAAGAGACATATTTGATATGTCTGATAATTTCCTAAATCTGATGAATGGTGTTAACTTAAAAATGCAGGAAGTAGAATCAGGATAAATAAAAAGATGAGTCCATGTGTAGGCACACTGTAATGCAGTTGAAATATGGACCATAAGGAGAAGGACTTTAGGAGTACCCAGAAAGTATAAACAGACCACTCATCAAGGACCCACAAATAATATAGCAGCATCTTCAATGACCAGAGCATCCTCTAAGTTGCGCGTGAAAATAACTGTTGAACTAAAATTTCTTCCCTGTCCATAGTAAGAAGAAAATAGAACACATGTACAGACACACAGATCTTCACTACAGAAACATCTAGAGAGTGTACTTGCAAAAGATAGGCAGTCCTAGAAGGTGTGATAAACAAAGAGATACTGTGGGTAGAATACATTGGTAAAAATGAAAAGGTGTGTAAACAGTGTTTGTAAAATTTGATAAAATGGTGATGTTCTATGTTGTGTGTTGTTGTTTGGAGAAAAGAAACAACACACAAGGCAAATAGATTGTGTGCCCAAACAACCACAGAGTGCTTACATGGTCAGTCTGGTGTTGGAATTAATTGGCTTTCAAAAAGAGTGAGTGGAAGTGGTAAGAAGGGCTTTAGAAGTTTGTGTAATGCTATAAAACTACCTTTGATAGATTTTTATGAGGTTAATGCCATTTAGCTGTGGTAATGGCTACAGAATAACCAGTTGTTTCCTTGGCGGATAGGGAAATTTTATTCCCTCTTGAGCAAGCTGTACTTTTTCTATCTGAAAAATGAGAAGTTAACTTGGGATATCTTTATCCTAAGTGAAATGAGCTAGACTCAAGACTGGACAAATAGTGCATGGTTTTCTCCCTTAAAAATCTAGATTTAAAAGCAAAAAGACAAAGTAGAATGGGAACTATTTGAGAGGAGGAAAAGGATCAGCAAATAAGGAGGATAATAGGGGGTTGAATAAGATTAAAGCTATATCAAGTTTAAAGATTATAAATATAGAGAGAGTGGAAAAGCGGAGTTCTTTCGACTATCGATTCATACTCATTTCAAATATTGTATATACATTGTAATATAGCATGAGATACCAAGGTTGGAATTATAGCAGTTATTCCATGCTGTAAGATTATTATAAGATAAACCAATTATTGCCAGAAGTCATGTTTTTCCCCAAGTTTAGTGATGCTTCTCCAATTTCTTTATTGAAGAAAAATGGTGGGTAGACAGAAACCTAGATTTATTCTTAACTTCTCTCAGTAATTCCCTAATATATTGGCCAGTTCTTTTAATTCTCTTTTGTTGATGATCTTTTCTTTCTTTCTACCTAATCTAACTACTCCCACAATGTACCTGATTCTCCTGGTTCTAAAATTAATATCTTTCTCATGGGCTTTACAAAATACTTTGAGAGTGCATGGGTCTTATTCATGCCATAAGTTCATATGAACGAGTTCCCAGCCACCTGGAAAGCTGTTTCCTTGTGGTCATCCACCACCTCTGACTCCTACAGTTTTTCTGTGTCCTCTTCTTCAATGATCCCTGAGCCCTGGGTGGTAGAGGCTTAAAATAGGAGTCTTGGAGTTTTGGGCTTGGGGATTTAGCTTAGTGGTAGAGCGCTTGCCTAGCAAGTGCAAGGCCCTGGGTTAGGTTCTCAACTCCGAAAAAAAAAATAGGAGTCTCATCCAAGGGCACACATTCTGCTGCCTCTCATTTTCTACATATAGGCTAGTTGTGGCTTTCTGTGTTAACCACCCTCTGTTGAATCAGTAAGCTTCGCTGGTGAGATTTGAGAGATGCATTAATATTCTCTCTAATCCCTATTCAACTATGTTCTTGGAGCCTTAGATGTTCAGGTTCCATTGTAGATGTGTGACTAATGGTTTCAGCCCAGCATAGACCTGGGTAAATGGGAATGAGAGGAGACTCAGAGAGACTCAAGATTATACATCATTTTGGAACTGTGATTCCTCTACAATGAGAATGCACCTTTATGCTTCTGCCTAACCTGTCTCTGCTGGTGGGCTTCCTATAAGTTCTAAGCTCTGACATATTTCCAGTGTCCTGTATTCAACTCTAATGGGATTTGTATAAGGAAAGAAAGCCCATGTGAGGCAAAAAGTGATAAGTAGCGTGCCTTGAATGTCATGTCTAGAAGTGGCAGGATCCTTATGCATACCAATATTATGTTAATTCATGCTTTGATGGGACTTCCACCAAGCAAAGTGTGACATTGCAATATAAACGCAGTAGTGACAAATCCTTCTTTAACAAACTGTAGAAGCCTGGTCTTCTCTTGCTATCTTCTACTTTGGTGCTGGTCATTGATTCATAGCCCAGGAACATGCCAGCAGGCATTCTACTACGAACAATGTCTTAAACTCTTAACTTCTGCTTTTTCCATCACATATCTTAGATGTTGTTCCTACTCTCCTTGTATATTACCATTTTCTGTTGGGTGCTTTGTAATATATTGTATGGCCTATAAAATGGTTTCATTAAAAATTAATTTTAGAGTTTAATAAAATAAAGCAATATGCAAAGTGCTGAAACCCGATTCCCTCCAAATTCTGATTTTGTAAGTCTGACTCTATTCTGAGGATTTGCATCTCTGCCCAGCTCACAAAAGGCTAGTGTTGTTCATCTGGGGGCCACACTTTATAAGCCACTGTGATGGTTCTCTCTATATAGCCTTGTTGGGGAACAACTGCATCATCACCATGATCTTCCAAAGTCCCCTAACTTTTAAAAAATTTATTTATTTATTTATTTATTTATTTATTTATTTATTTATTTACTTTGTATTTGATGTGTGCGCCTGTTTGTGTGTAAGTACACCCATGTCATGAAATGCCTGTGGAGGACACAAGAGTGTATCGCTTCCCTGGAACTGGAGCTATGAATGATTGTTAGCTGCCATTTTGGTGCTGGGATTCGAACCTGCATCTTCTGCAGAAACAGCCAGTGCACTTAACTGCTGAGCCATCTCTCCAGCCCTATAGTCCCCTAACTCCTTAGCTCCCTCTCAGGCATACTCCTTCATGCCATTGATTCTTTATCAGCCCTTATCGCCAATCAAATGTAAGACATGGAAAGTTTTGTAATTATCCAGCATGTCTGATATATACAGTGACTGAGATGAGTGATTCAGGGGTAATGTTAATTTCTCTATGTCAAGTTTATTATTTGAGATTCTAGAAATTGCCAGCATCTTACATTCCTTTCACGTCTCAATATACCAGTCTAACAATAAATGCATAAATAATAAATAAATAAATAAGAAAGGAGGACATAGAGTTCTGTAGGTGAACTGTTATAAAATAGACATAAAAGATATTGAATTAATAAAATTGATTCAACTCAGGGATAAAGGTGTTAACGCATATATACAGTGTACTGCTGTTTTTATGCCTTTCATCAGATCTTATATGATTTTATCTCTTTGCTTTCAATATATAAGCATTTGAAATATTTATCAAATCTGTTTTTATTTCAAAAATATTTGAAGTCATCTATACTTGAAGCAAAAAGTATATTAATAAACCATTTCATGTGTTCAGGAATAATATACATCATTCCTAGTGTTAAGGAATTGCTTGCAGAAACAACTTAGGAAGACTCTGTCTCAGACAAAGGCTGGAGATGTAGAGCGGTGAGAAGGCGCTATCTAGTGTTGTGAGGCTCTGTGCTCAGTTCCCAGTACTTAAAGAAACAAAACCAAAAAAAAAAAAATCTTTCCATTTGGACCACAGTGGCTGCAGAAGCTTCATAGACCATATAATCCAAGAGTCAAATACAGGCTTGAAAACAAGTATATGCCACCAAGTGTATTAAGGATGGTAAATACTTTAAGTAATGATAGCAGCATCGATCACTTCATTGAATCATTACCCACTAGCTACATTATTTTGTCACATTTCTCTCCCAGTATCTGGAACACAGTAAGTTTCATAAACCTGTTGACTTCCCTGCACTGTCTGAGAGAATCATTCACAAACTCTCATTCAAAACATCCCAGTTGGTTCCTTACTCGGCACTCTAGATTCCAGTATCTATAACCTGGACATTGTACCATAGACTTCTGCCCTTGCCAGGAGCAGTTTGACCACAGGCATTTTGCTAAGTCACAGATCTTCAAAATCAGGCTCCTCTTGAGAAATGCTGTCCTTCCTCTGATCGTATGTGCAGAAATACATGTCTTTTTACCATGTTGTTTTTATTGGCCCTATATTTTCCCTTTAGATGCGTTTGAAAAACAGAATTTTAATCCAGGTGATGAAATCCACTTGTATGTTGCAAATTTTTCTGTTTCTTTTTGATAAAAATATATTAAAAGGAGACATAAAAAGGGAGAGAGGTAGTAACACAGACACTTGTGGTACATTCCAAAGATGACTCCACCCCCTTTATCGCTCTAATTTGGTATTAATCACCATTTGGAATTCTTTGTATAGGATGTGTGAAATTGTTTTGTCTTTCTATCCTCAGGGTGTATCTCACAATTTTCTATCTTTTTCATGAATTTATCAAGAAATGTTCTGGTAGACTCCTGTTGTGGGACAGTATTCCTGGGGAGATGTGAACCGTCATCTACTCACTTCAAAGACAGACCAAATAAGGATACCTACAAAGTCCACCTTGGTGAACCAATGAGTTTTTTTTGAGGTTACTCATGGGAATATGGATGAGGGTTTATCCAGAGGAGCAGAAATGACACAGAGATTCCTGTTGTGGGACAGTATTCCTGGGGAGATGTGAACCGTCATCTACTCACTCCAAAGACAGACCAAATAAGGACACCTACAAAGTCCACCTTGGTGAACCAATGAGTTTTTTTTTGAGGTTACTTATGGGAATATGGATGAGGGTTTATCCAGAGGAGCAGAAATGACACAGAGACATCTGTATTACCAAAGCCCACCCCAGCATGGTGACAGATCATGAGACCGGGAAGTCAGCCAGCAGGTTGGAGAGTGCCCTTTCAGGGTAGCTCTGTTGTTCTGAGCCTCTTCCAAGCTGCTTGCTGGACTCTGCTGCTTCTAGGCAGCCTGGTTTGTCTGAGAGTGTCTCAGCAGTCTTAGGGGAAGAGAGAGAGAGACCTAGTGAACCTTGTTAATTTTAGGGACTTCCTAAAGCTATTGAGTTATTGACTTTCTAAGCTTAAGGAGCCTCCCTGCAAGAGAGAATGTGTCATTGCCTCTCAAAACATCCTGTTGTTTACCCAGCTTCTCTCAAAGATTGAAGGCTTTATCTCAGAGGAAATTACTATGCAACTCCTCAGACCCACGTAACCCACGATATGGAATTATATCAGTCTTCATGACTCCTAAACCTGTTAAATTGAGGAAGACTAGGGACATGCATTGTTCTTGTTGAACCTCTGATGGTGTGAGCCATTCCTTTGTGATACTCATTTATTCTTGTTCATCACGGAAGATTAAATTTCTTGGATTTACCATAAAAAACATTACAGAAAATAGCTAGTTAGATGGCTCAGTAGGTAAAGTGTTTACCATACAGGCTTGATGACCTGAGTTTGATCCCCAGAACCTACATAAATGTAGTAGTAGAAACTGATGCCACAAAGTTATCTTCTGGCCTCCAGGAGCCTCCCCCTAACTATTAATAACAATAAAAATGATATAATAATAACGGTAAATTAGAAAATAAAGTTTCTCTAATAGGTTTAACTTTTAATTTAACTGGTAGGGAATGCATCCTAGGAAAATAAAAGGCAAATTATAAAGCAATACATCATTGTTAGAATAGAATCTGGGCACTTGTGATACTTGAACATAACCGAGTATATTAAAAGCAAATGTGCTGGGGTTGGAGAGAAGGCTCTGCAGTTAAGAGCACTGGCTGCTCTTACAGAGGATCTGAGTTCGGTTCTCAGTACCTACCTGGAAGCTAATAACTGTCACTAACTCTACTTCCCAGGGATCTGACACCCTCTTCTAGCCTCCTTGGGATTGCATGACACAGATGCACTTACATGTATGCTGGCAAAACACTCATACATATTTTTATTTGATAAATACATAAAATTCAAAGCAACAAACAAAATGAATGTGCTAAAAGTTGAAGATATATCATTACTGAATATGTTAAAGCTGTAGTGAAATCTTCTAATCATGTAGTTATTAGTTATTAAAAATTTAAAAAAGTATGATTAAAAAATCGAAGATATATTTTTATGTGATTTTGGTAAACAATAGTTTGAGTGTGGTAGAATTGTTCTAAGAATGTACAAAAAGTTCATGTATATTTCTATAATGCATTTCTTTAGATCTTGTCCCACTGTGGGGTGGGGAGAATATTTAAACAGAGATGGAGGCATATATATTCTGCATATAATTCCTTTATCTGGTGGATAGGAAGCCACACCAAAGGAATGCATGACAGTATATACTTACAAGGAAAATTATCTGTATTTGTCTTTTTAAATTAGTGTCTGAAGAAATGGGTTTCTCTACAGATTCCTTGCCAACTCTATGCAAAACTCCATTTTTGAAAAGTTCTCATGAAGAATGAGAACTTTTAAAAAGTGCATACTATGTTGTACAAAACAGATTTTTAAAAGCATTTTGAGCTCAATTTGTGAACAACCAGGGAAATGTTCTTGGTAACAGCAAAAGCTCTTTGACCAAATTAGGCTCTTAGTTGAAGTTATATGCAAGTCTGCTTGCTGTGAGTGTAGGCATATTTTAATTAAACCTGATAGCCAGTAATGAGTGCTAAACAGCCCTTCTTCTCGGCTGTGCTGTGCAGTTATCAGCCAAGACTGCAGCCATTTGGGTTTATAAAGAAAAGATGAGAACTCTGGAGAACAATGTAGGGACTCGGGGGAGATGGTTATCTGTCTGAGGACCAGCTTCAGTACTCCTTCAATTTTCCTAGAGTTTATTATTTTTGACATCAAAATGCGCTCCCTACTGATAGATTCAGGGGGAGAGGGGACCGTTGCCCTCACTTGGGTACCCACTGATGAACCCCAGCAGTCTCCAACTGCTAGTTCCAGTCCAGAAGTCACACTACCAGTCCTGGTTAAGCCAAATGGGTCCCAAACTAAATAAAATGTGAGGAACCTGGGGAAGGGATTCCTATGAAGTGGGGACTGACAGGGATGGGAGGGAAGATAAGAAAAGATGGGGATAGAGAGTAATCAGAATGCATTGTATATTTGTGTGGAATTGTCAAATTTCAAAATTAATAGAAAATAAAGGGGCTCCTTGGGTATATCTGCTGAATACCTATGTATATAAAGAGCTAGCAAATATTTTTCTCAAATATACACACAAGAAATTGATGCAATTATTTTGAGTGATGATAGTAAGAGAGGCTGTTTACAAGTACAGTTCTAGGGAAGAAGATTAAAAACATTTGCCATCAGGAGGTATACATTTTTGAGTCTGATAAACGACCAATGTATTGGGGTGCATGTTTTGGCTATACACCTGACTATACAGATAGCCTTTACCTAAAGGAACCTGATAACTCTGAAATTTTTTTAAAGCTTGTGGCATAAATTTTAGATCAAAATGTTAGAATTAAAGATAAACCCACACATCATTTTGTCAAATGAGTCAACTTCCAACCCTTTTTCACAGTTGCATTTTAACCCAGGTGGTACCATGGCTTGTGACATTGCAGACTTTATTTGGTAATCTGATTGTTCCAAGGCAGATAGGACGAAGTGCTTTGAAGTCAAAGCTCTGGTAAGTTGCGTGACCCTGAGTAAATCACGTGACTTATTTGAGATTTGTTTTCTATATGCTGAAAGAGTAACCTTCCTTGTTTAACTTTGTGAAGATTAAATGAAATGTGTGAAATTTCTATAATAAAATGACAGTTACTATTTAGATAATGTTTACTGTGTCAAGCACTGTCCTTCCACACGCCTCCATCTCACTGCTGAAGTCAATTTGCGTCTCATCTAGGCCAGTGTGAGAGCCAGTTAACTGTCTGTGCTTCGACCGTGTCACCTTGCCCTTCCTAGGACATGCTCCTAGACAGAGATAGTTCAGAAGTAAATATGAGCCAGGCTTTCCATTGCTTTTATAACACAGTCTAGATTCTGAATCTAGAAGTTTCTACATGACATGGCTCCTCTGCCTTTCTGTTTCTTGCATGTTTCTGTTCTATCACACTCTCCTCTTCCCTTTGAGGCTCTTCCTAGCTCAAGCTAGTGTTTCTGCTCGGAAGCCTGTCTCCTGTTCCTAGTTGGTTAACCTCTACCTTTAGCTCAGATTTCTACCCTTCAGTCACTTCTGCAGTTATTTCTCCTGTTCTGACTTTCTACTCCCTAGACAGATCTTATCTCTCCTTCCTCTATAGTACCATACATCCTCCCTTAAAAACAGCTTGAAGTATATATTTCTGCAATTGTTTAATCAGTAATTATCTGATAGGATAAAAGTGCCATAAGGTCTAGGGCCAAATCTGCATCCTAATACTCAGTTGTGCTGGATAGCTTCAGTTATCAACTTGACACACTTGGGTAGAGGGAGCCTCAGTTGGGGAATTGCCTCCATTGGACAGGCCTGTGGCCATGACTGTGGGGCATTTTCTTGATTGTTGAGTGACGTTGGAGGGCCCAGCCTACTGTGGGTGTTGTGGTCCCTGGACAGATGGTCCTGTATTGAATAAGAAATCAGGCCAGAGGAGCAAGCCAGTAAGCAGCTATCCTCCATGGTATGTGCTCCAGGTTCTCACCCGGTTTCGAGTTGACTTTCCTGGGGGATATCCTGTGCTTGTAAGTCAAATAAACTCCCCTCACCTCCACCAAGTTGGTTTTGGTCACTGTTTCAATCATAGCAGTTTAAGACAAACTAGAAGATGCTAGGTAAGTAGATGACCCTTCATCAGTGTTGATGTCATGCATTAGTGTGTGAATCATGGGATACATGGAATCTCCTTATACAGAACACTATAAGGTGGGCATTGGAATCCTTCTCTTTAGAAAGTGAAAACGAAGCTCAGAATATGTGAAAGGAATTTTGCTGAAATTCCCCATCAAACAGGTGATGGAGCTGCTCTTTGTCGTCACAAAGGCATGTGGCTTTGCATCTAGGTCCCATGCTCTTAACCAGCCATCTTGTCTACTTTCTGAAAAAGCAATTGTTGGTGTTCTGTGTTTTCTACTGTTTAATTAGAAACTATCTTGTCTTATTTCAACAACTTGGATTTGTTTATCAAAGTACTTGGGCTTTATGGAAACTAATGGGTTACCTTCATATACCTATTGAGTGCTAAGAAGGGTCATCTATGAGATGTCTTTGACACACTTTGGGAATCTGTGACAAGTCTACTTAACTCTGGTCAGCAGCAAGATGTTGGGAAGAGGGTGATGTTTCAAAGCAATAGCACCTGTTTTCCAGAAAACCACGAGGTTCTCAAGACCAAGGATCAAGTTTACTCTTGCGATTTAATCTCTCATTCTCGCAGGGTTAGGATTTTATGGTGTGACTCTGTGTGTACAAGCTCTTTATTACTGGCTATATGTTGACACATATGTATAGCACAGACATCACCATAGGCAGCCCAAGGGACAGATTCACAGCTCTCTCCTGTGTTTTTGCCCATGTTACATTTGAAGTGATTTACCATTCTTTAAGGCAGAATTATCTAAAGTCCACGCAACTTGGCCATCTGTATTTGATATTGTCATTCAGTGATATCATTCACTCACTGATGATACTGGTCCATGATAGCCTTTTTGTTTGGATACTGTATCAGAAATACTGGCAGAAAATTCTCCTTGCATTGGGAAACCAGCACCACACTGTAGACAGAGAACTAAACCAGCTCTTAGAACCCTAAGTTTGCTCTGGGTCTGGCAGACACCTGTGGCCTCCAGTACATCTTGATCTGTTTCCTCATTGATCTGTTTACTGCACATTGAAAACAGTAATCCTTTCCGTGTCTCTCTTACAGAGTTACTATGCAAATCCAATGTGGTAATAGGCATGAGAACATTTTATAAATAGAGAAATGCTGTTCACATATAGGTTCCTTTGATTCAAAGTGAGTTTGGATCCAGATAGTGAGAAGGCTGTCATGAACAGCCTTGCCTGTGATTTCTGACACTCCACAGGAAGAGAGGACTAATTAAAAGAGTAAGAGTTAGAGTCATGACATGCATCCTCCAAGGGAGACTATCCCTTGCTTCTAATCAGCATGGAGGAGTAGGAGACATGAAACGACATTAGTTTAAAGGGAACAACAGAGAACTGTACAATTATGAAGATAATTGCATGCATTTCACTGGTCTGCAGCAGTGTGTTTGGCACTAATTATAACGTAGAACATTGAAGGTTACTTGTAAACCCCTCCATAGTGTTAAAGACCCTCACTCAATAGTAGGCTCTATTTACTTTAATTGACAGGAATTGGGAGATGCAGATTTCTAGTCTTAATTTATAACAGTCTATCAATGGGAAATTTCATTTCTAAAGGCTTCATTTTGTGCTTAGAAGTTGCAGAGTTGCCTGGTGACAATGCATGCATTTGTTATCATTTCATTCTTCTACTTGTATTAAACCTCAGCTTTCTAGATTGGATGCCTTTCCAAATACAAGTGCCAGCGGAAAGTTAACCCAATTTTGTAGCCACAAAAAATGGCGAGTATTCAGTTAAGTGGGCGGCATGCGTGCCTGCCAGTCTCATGCCCTCCTCTGCCTGTCCACTTCTGCAATTGACAGTCCTGTCCTTTAACTCTTCTTCCTGCAAGTTCACAGGCTGCCAGGGTGAAAAAGTCTTTTCTTGATGTCTGTTCACAGAATTTGGTGTATTTTCTTTGTGATTCATAGTGAGATGTTATCATAGCTCATGGGAAAATGTTGCTAACTTTAATTTACCAAAATTGAGTGCTCTACGAGACATTGAATCAAGCTGCTTTCTCTGAGCTGGTAAACACATTTATTAAAACACAGAAATTAGTAACTCAGTGTGCCCTTCCTGGGCTGATTCACATAAACCATGAAAATAACATACTCATAACTTAGGACTCTGTGCTTTATTTTATTTCCGTTTGTTTGCACTGTTCTGAGACCTGTGCTGTGAGTCTGATCGAACTATCAGACCTTCCAAGCGTAACATAAAGCAGTTTGTCTTGGACTCATTGACTTTGGGTGGGAAACATATACTTGATCCTTCACTGTAAATCAGGATACTTTCTAACTGCCATAGCTCAATTTTTCTATCTAGGACATAGTGATGGGTAAATTAAGGAATATAACAATTCTTCCTGTAAAGGTGTTATACTCATGGGCTTCCTGACAGGCTGGTCCTATGCATCCTTATAACCCCAGTAATAAGCCTGGGCAAACTTATTTTCTTCTATATTACTTTTCTTTTATGGTGATTTCTTCTCTAGACTGAATTACTTGGGAGCTGATCTCCAATGTGTTAAGGTTTATGATTTGATTTCTGTGCATAATATGGGGTAGGTACAGAGTACTTGCGTGGTTGATGGTCATAAAAATCCGTGAATAATTTTTGACTTTTTTCTTTCTTGTAGTCATGAAAAAAAATCAATAAATCTCAAGTTGGTGACTTAAAGTTGGAAAAACCTTTCATAATCTTTTTGTTATTGTTAACTTGTCATTTGTTAAATTGTAAGCTTTGTATGTAATGGCTAAGATATTGTACTTTGGAGTAATCAGACCTGGGTTCATCTTCCTTCTCTAGTATAACATGCTGTATGAAGTTACCGGCTTTGTTTTTTTAAATATGTAAATTTGTGGTAGCTGAGTTGGCTAATAGGTATCAACTATAGTCATCCTCAGGTCAGCATGTAAGAGTGTGACTCTATCAGAAACTTCTTAGAGAAGTGCTGTATCTTTACCATAGAGTGTTATTTTAGACACATGTAAAGACTGCTTGAAAATATAGTTGGGAGAAGATTAATATTTCTCTTCTATGTGATATATTTTAATTATTAAATCTTGTTTCTAGGCAGCAGCTGCTCATTAATTACAAAAATTAATATTTAATCTCCTTCCCATTCATCCCAAATTTTTATATATTGGTCAAAATTTATTTATCTTCTGAATGTCACAAGAAGTCTGTTTATCAACATCTGCCACTAGAGTTGTAGGACTTGAGTATAAGTGTTGGCAAGCTGATCTGTAGAGACCTTGACTCATACTTAGCCATCCAGTAAGGATTGGATTCCATTTCATCCATGTTTACTCAGTCCTAGTTGCAGTTGGATGTGCCTGGAATAGACGCAAAGTCATTACCGGTCTATAAGGAGCGCAAGCACTTTGTAGGTATTGGGTCATTAATACACTGGAAACTTCCTTGACAAGCTCTCCAAGGAAAGACATTAATTTTCATTTCAAATAATAGAGTTGAAAGCTTAGACATGGCTTGGCATGAGATGTGTTGGTGTATGAGAGAAGGGAACCAGAGAGACGGCACAAGGTTGACGTACAGCTGACCACTCTTCAAAGCATCCTAGACCTTGATTATGTCTCCAGCTTCTGGAAAAAGTGCTACAGTTGGGTATGCATCTGTGTCAAGTCATAGCATATGATGATTGACACCAGGTCTGCCCATCAGACATAGATCACAGGCATGGACAGTGGCCTGTCTGCTGGGAGAGGCAGAAAATCATGTACAGCTTCCTCCTGAAGCTTGTGATTTGGTTTGTATTTTCACATTCATAATTTAGCCATAGTGGTAGTGAAAGTGCTGGACTGGGAAATTGGAAGCCTACATTTCAGTTACAAGAGAAAAGTCATAATTGACTCATAAACAGTTTCCAGCTCAGGATCTCAAGGCTTATCTGTAATAATGAGCTAGTATTTATTAAATAGGTGTTATATAGCAGCATGATACAAAGAGATTTTCATATATTATAACCCACTTAATTCTTGCAATAGCCTTGCAAATTAAGCAATATTTTACCCAGCTTTATATGCACTGGGTACATGCTAAATGTTTTGCATGTATTGCTTAATCTTTATTACTTTCAATGAGCCCAGTGATAACCTTGGAAATGGAAAGACTGAACCTTGGAGAACTCAAGTTCATTAAATTATTACTAAATGGCAGAGCACAGTGGTTAACCCAAGGATTTCCAACAGGAAAGCACAAGCCACCAAAACCGTGCCCTCTCCAGTCTCATCTGCTGCTGGTGGTGGTTGAGGCTAGGAATGTGCACCAGGTTGTACTGCGTGTCACATGGCCCCTTGCAGGATCAGAGCTCAGCTTTTCTTGCCCATTCCCGGTGTGGTCTTGCATGGCCTCTGGAGTCCACCCAGATCTAGTCTGGTGTGTAAGATCTCTGCACACTTTGCCTGAAGATTCCCAACAATTCTCAATTTTGTTGTGAGCTAGGAATATAGCCAAGATGTAACAGTCATGACAAACCATTTCCCTCATTGCTAACCAGCTCAATGGATACATGCCCACCACTGCCTTTGATACTTCCTTAAACTACTTGGAGGCAAAGGGTAGTCTTTATGTCCATATTGTTAATGATGGAAGTCATCAAGAATTTTATGAAGTTACAGGAGCAAAAAAAAAAAAATTTTTTTTGAGACTGGGTAACCCGGTAGCCAGAGCTGGCCTGGAATATGCTGTGTAGACCTGGCTGTCCTCAATCTCACAGAGATCCACCTGCCTTTTCATCCTGAGTGCTGTGAATGATGCTTTTGCTATGACAGCCAGCTTACGTGAGTAAATCTGCAGAAAAAATTTGCAAGTGCAGTTTCATGTTTCCTGTGGCCTAAACTGATTGACTGTGGCATTGTGCCCTTTGATGGATATAGTGATTCTAGAGGAATAATAGCTTTCTGTTTTTTAATTTTTACTGTCTTTGGGAAGAGTGTGGTCACTTTACTGTGGTATTTGGACATGAGGCTACAGTATTAATGTATAATTGACAGAAACTTTAAGATTAGATGAGGATTCTGATTTGCCCAAAAACTCTATCATACTAAATTCATACTGAAATTTTTAAATATTACTAAATATGTTCAGCATCATAGCCAAGGAACTGATTCATGTTTTAATTACATGTAATATAGGATGTGAAAATGTTGTAAACTGTTCTCATTCTTGCCTTGTCCTTCTCACCTCCTTTTCTCTCTGTTGCTGATTCATTCCTGTTATTTTTCGCTCTTTGATTTTAGAATGCAATACACACTTCATAGGATATGTTGATACAGAAAATCTCCTTGTATTTATTAAGAAGTTTTGGAATCCCCAGTAGGAATGCCATGATTGCACAAACATCTTTAAACACACATGATCTGGGATCTGCAACTCAGGGCACATGCCCAGGAGGGAGGGCTTATGAAGTACTTTATTCTTTTATTTCACATGTCAGCAATTTGAATTGTTCATGGACAAAATCAATCCCTGTGAGTTGTCCCTCATCAGGAGGCAGATGATCACATATATTATTGATTAGGATGTACTTTATTTTAACACACATTTCCTTTCCCCTAACCTCTGAACCCAGTGACCTGGTCAACTAGTTTCAGTTCTTCTATCTTTGTTGTCCTCTAAATTTTAGTTATCATTCCTCATTCCTCAGATGTTTGCAGTTCACTCTGTTGAACAGCTCCTAAGCCATTGGCTCTACTGCTGGGAGACCTTCTCCATGAATGAATTCTGTTGCGTCTCTGCTCATAAAGTTCATCAGACATGTTTAGGTCAAAGCAACTTGCAAAAAGAGACGAATACAATGGTTTTCACCATCATCATCCCTGTCTTCTGCTCCTTCATTCTCACCAGTCTTCGCCATCAGTATCACGTGATTCTGTCCCTCATGCTCACCATCAATGTCCCTATCATCCTCTACATCATTCTCCCTGTAATTCTCACCAGTCTTCACCATTAGTACCACATGATTCTGTCTGCCATCCACACTGTAATTGGCATCATCATCTTCTCCATCATTTTTCTCATCACTCCGACCAGTCTACACCATCATTACCATCAAGATTCTGTCTATCATCCTTACATCATTGCCATCATAAGTACGATGCCTGTCATGCAATCTTTTTATATGACAGAAACTGTTCTAAGTGTCTTTCCTAATTACTTCCTGTTATTCTATGGAGTATTACAGAGAGGAAAATACAATTAAAGAATGTTCTAAGCACCTAGATGAATGAAAAGTTATTATTTAAGGATGATAGGGTATGTGTGCTCTACATACATTGCACACTAAAGTAAGTGCTCTAAAAACAGCAATAAACACACTATTCTTAAATGTAGTGCCTCACAACAAGCATTTATTCTCCACCTAAACTTTCACTTCAAATGTGGCTCAGATAATTGAGGCTAATTTGGGTCGTCGATGCCTGTGTGATGCAGTTTAGGTCCAGATCTCCTTTACATTTGTTCATTCTGTGGAGCAGGTAGAGGATTCATAAGTACTCAGAGACATGGTTTTCATGACAGAACACAAGAGTATTGAAGAGACAAGCCAAGCCTTTTAAATTCACCCAAGGCCTTTGCTTGAGTCACACTTACTAACATCTCATTGGCTAAGTCAAGTCACATGGCCATTCTCAGCATCAGTAAACTGGGTAATAGGCTCTTTCATGGAAGTGAATATTTGAGGCCATTTAATTGTCACTATTACCATAAGCCTCTCATAATTGAGCTGGTAATGGACCAGCAGTAATTGTCATGCTAAGGCAATGTTACAGTTTGGGTCAAGGGAAGATGGGGAATTATTTCAGGTAGTGAAAACAGCAGGCACCTAAAATTATTTAAACTGTCAATGACAATTGGTTTATTGAAGTATGGTTGATTCTTTCTTTGTAATTTCCAATATATTCTAATAAATGTTCTTAGTTAAAATATAATGATGTGATATTATGAGAACATAGCTCAGTGACAATGTGCTTGTCTAGCATGAAGCCCTGGGGTTCAGTCCAAGTAACACACAAAACATATATCAAAAGATAAGTAAAAAGTCTAAGAAATGAATCTGGTTCCTGTAGACATACTCATATAATTTTCTAATAGAAGAATAATCATAATCATCATTATAACAGAACATGAAATTCAACATTTTTCCCCAAAGCAACAGATGTTGTTGCTAGACCATATGCCATATGTCAAAATGCCTAACAAGAATCAGTTGGATGACCATTAAGCCTCCCACTCATAGGGGGAATTACTTAAAAACCAACAAAATCATGGTTTTATGAGGATTTCTTTGAAAATGTCAGACTGTGATTTCTAAATCCTCCCCACCAATAATCAGGTCAGTGAGAGAGTGCTGACCCCTCCCCTCCGGTCCAGGAAGAGGTGTGAGTAGAGTGAGTCACATAGAAAGGAGTGGAGTGAGGTGGTTCCTGGAGTAGACCCTCCGCTTGAGGAAACACAGTAAACCTGTAGAGGGAGGGGGCCACTCCCTGGGGCTGATATTGAACTTGTGCTCTGCCTCTTGGCCTTGGGTCATTTTATAGCGTTGTTGCCCAGGAGGAGCAGCATGCATAGATGTTAGGACTCTGGCTAGAAGGGGTTGGGGAGGCCACCTAGGGACAGAATTTGTGGGAAGCAAGGTTAGCCACCAAAGTGAGTTGCAGCAGAGGTTCATGGCAGGGAGAATCCATAGCTGTGCATGGGAAAGAGTATGTACGTTAAGAATCTGAGAGGTACAGAATGCAGACAACCATGAAAGGACAATGTAGTCCTCTTCCTTCCTTTGCTTCTGACCTCTGCCTCCTAGGATTGAACTGGTCACACACAGCAGCTACCTCCATGGCAGAGAAAAGCCAGTAGAGAAAGCCAAAATCTCCTGACCCCTTCATTCAGTGGCAGGCAACTTGCTGTGGCTAGGGAAGGCCTGCCTTTGTGAGAAGAATAAGCTCTGGGCTAACTTGCTATGCTAGACATGCTGATCTCTTAATCAAGACTAATAATAAGAATTATGGTGAAGCTTTGTTAGAGTGATTGAATTGGTCCAGTGACGTGGCATAGTGGTAAGTGTGCTTACCACCAAACCTGACTGCCTAGTTCAATCTCTGAACTCTGTATGGTAGAAGGACAGAACAGACTCTGGCAAGTTGTCCTTTGACCTCCACATGTGTACTGTGGTGTGTGCATGTATACACACATACACACACACACACAGAGTAAATACATGTATAAATTAAAAATGCAAAAATTAAAAGAGTGATTGAACTGCCAATGATTTTATCTGAGGTACATCTGCTAAAATACAGATCTTAGGGACAGAGGTAATAGAAATATATTTGCTTTGTGATGATGATTCTTAAGTCCTGTCCAAACTCCATGACATTAATACTACTAGAACATTTGTAAAGGTTATGGACCTCATCCATAAGAACTCTTGAAGGTAATTACTATTTCCCATTTTACAGATGAGAAAATTAAAACTAAAGGAATTACGCTGATTGTCCATAGTCACAGATAGTGCAGGCTGGAGCTGTTCCACTTTGAGAGTTTGGAGTCTGCGCTCCTAGTATAGACCTTCCCAGCTCCTTCCTCAGCTCCCAGGCCTCACAGTCCTCACTCCTGTGGCTTTCCATCATATGGCACAGTTTCAATTTTTCTCTGCCCAGGTGGCTTCTTGCCCATTTCCTGTTGGTCAGAAGCGGTGTCCTGCATGTATGAATGTTGAGCATCATGTCTTAACACATATGTCTGTAGCTCACCTAGTTAGATGCTCATGCATGTAACTGTTGCTGATTTCAGTGACTATGTCATCACCTCCTGCATGCACTTCCCCTAGGAGTCTCTCTCTTGCTGTGACTTAGTCCAGGGTGCCTGGGTGAGGCTGGCCTAGGATAGCATGTCAGTTGTGTCCACTGTCCCTGATGATCCATTCTACCCCTGTAAATAGAGAAACAGTTGAATCTGCTTCTCACTGAGCAGGGTCCATATTGGCAGTGGCACCTTGTTAAAATGAAGGCCTATCTCTTGTATTACAGATAATGCAAGGCAAACTACATTTTCTGCTTCCTGAGAGTACGATTTGCTGGAGATAAGGTCCAGGGAGAGTTCTCGGCAGGTTTACCTGGATTCAAATCCTGTTACTCAGGAAGAGCAGTTTTAAAGTTCATTTCTATTAAGGGAAAGGACAAGAGGAGTGGCTTTTTATTCAGCTGGAAGTACGGTGGAATGCGTGTGATATGGAAATGCATTGGTAAACACAAGGAAAATACATGTGAAGGCTGTCCATAGAACATGAGGCTGGCTGTGGAAGTTGCATTCTCTCTGTCCTAACTAACTTCTGGTAGTTTAGTTCCTACTTTACTTTGGTCCTACGTAAAGGTTTCCCTGCTGTTAGCCTCTTACATTCTATCTTCACTATTACTGGTGTCCTGTTTGCACTATTATCTAATACTTTTCTAATAATAATTTACTTTTACTTATTCTGAGAAATAGTGTCTGAAATGTATGATGTGCCTGTCAGGTATACAACATAATATAGTATAAAATTTATTTATGTGGAAAGAACTTACACATGTAAACTTAAGTATGTATTTCATAGTACATGCTCATGTAAGCTCTTACAACTGTTTAGAGTTTCATCAGTAATACTGTTGGGTGATATCCGCTAAGCCCCATTTTAAAAAAATTTTATTTTAAGCGTATGAGGGTTTTGCCTGCATGTAAGTGCACCCAAATCATGCAATGCCTGTGGAGGCCTGAAGGGGGCATCATATTACCTTGGGAGTGGAGTTACAGGCAATTGTTTGCTGCTACATGGGTGCTAGGAATTAACCTGGGTCCTTTGCAAGAGTGACATGTGTGTTTAACCACTGAGCCATCTCTCCAGCCCTGTCACTCAGCCCCATTTTTAAGGAAGAATTGAAGATGAGGCATGGGGAAGGGTATTACATTTTGATTAGGAATATATGTATGATTCCACATCATGTTCCTTACATTTTATGAGACAGAGTAAGAATTTGAGTAGTGGCAGAGCACTAAGAAAAGAGCTCTTCCGTTTTCTAAACCTTTTAGCAATAGAAGTGTTTTATGTTATGAACTCTTATTGATGCACTCATTTACATGTCTATCCATCCACTCAGTCATGCAAGAAACACGTGTTCAATGTCTACTCTGCTGGATACATATAAGCATGCATATTAGGAATTATCTGTCCTTGGAGAACTCAGAATCTAGAGTCAGAAATAAGTAAATAAAGCATCATTTTGTTATTGGAAAAAGTGTTCAATCAAGGCATGAACCAAAAGGTGGGGGTGCTCAGGAGTAGGTAGCTGACTGTGCGCAGAGATGTCAGGTTGTATTAGTCATGGTGCCAGATATAAATCAGAAATCAAAACAATCAAGCAGGTAGGGAACCCATCCTTTTAAGTGCTGCCTTTATATCACAGTCGTTTATCTCTTATGGGCCCAAGGTACTGAATGCTCTCTTTCATCTAGAATTACCTACTTGGCCTTGACAGATCCTCTCAAAAATTCCTCATGACTCACATGTATTTCTATGAAGGGAGGCTTGAGTTGTTTAGTCAGAAGGTCTGTCCCAAACGCTCCTTCTAAATCTCATGCATCCTACTACATTGCCATTGGGAAAGGTTCATCCAATTAATACTTTTGTCATATTCTTAAAGAAATACCCATCTAGATAGTTATACAAAAATATGTATTAAAACGTTCATTATAGTGTTGTATGTAACAATTGAAATGTCCTACATATCCATCAATAGTGTGGATTGATTAAATACATTATCAACTATGCTACAAGTAATATAATACCAAACTCTTCTTTAACCGTGTGAATAGAGCCAGTGATGATAGTGTACTCCTATGAGTCCAGCACTCAGGAGGCAGAGGCAGGAATATCATTAGTGTGAGGTCAGCTTGGTCTACCAGTAAGACCCTATCTTACTATGCATATGTTTACATATTTATATATGTATACATATATATTAACTAGACAAAGCCTTCTTAATTTAAGAAGTAAAATTAAAAGATTATACAACCACATGTATAATATTGTACTACATATATAGAAAGAGGCTACATGGAGTTGCCTACAGTGGTAGACAGTGCCCCTACCAGATACCACAGACTAGCAAATAAAAAAACCAGTCCTCCATCTTTTGGAGTTGTTGACCAGAGGGTTCCTGTAGACCCTCAAACAATACTGGTTGATGCTATTGCCTTTGGCTGCCCTCCAGAACTTGACAATAAGACCCTGTTGCTGAATACACTATATACATGAATCATAGAACAAACACAAAAAAATCAATCAGGTGCTGACCGCAAAGCTTCAGCTCTACTGGCTAGCTTTCATAGTGCTGGAAGAAGCTATGCAAAAGAGAAAAGATAATCCTCATTCTTACCAAGCTGTGAACCTTGGGAGCTACAGTAACAACTGGCCTGGCAAGATATGCTCATAATAATGGCAAGAATGTCATGGGTCTCACCACCGACTTTATGATTGGATATAAGGCCCATTGCAAAGGATGGGGCCCCTTACCTGGCACTGTTGTCAGAGCCAACCTGTAGGTGGACAGGACATAGGTCATAGGGGAGAACATTCTACTGTGACCATAGTATTAAACTGACTCCTAATGGCTTACTGTTATACCCATAGCTTAGTGCCTCACTCAACAGTAACCCTGCAAGCTCTGTTTTGCAGCAGATGGAGATTTACGCAGAGATTAACTACTGGTCAAGGTATATAGAATGAGAGGCCATGGAATGCTCATCCCCAAATAGAACACCTACATTATACTTTCTCCTCCTAAAGCTCACAGATCTTTGCAGAAAATAGGATATAAAGATTGTAAGCAGAGGTGATGGACAAATACTAGGAAACTGTTCTCCGTACACCACAGGGATGTTGTGCATAGCAACCCACTGTACTCTTCACGGCATGCACAATAACTTCTCAAACCCAAGCCAGATCAAATCCCTCTCTGGAGGGAGGAGATGAGAACAAAGCCCCAGCCCTAGCTCAAGGAAGTATTGACAATTAATAGTTTCTGGGAGATGGAAAGTCCACTTTCTTTAAGGGTGTGATGCTGGTTAGGTTGGCTATGCTGCAGGGGATGGAGCCGTACCCAAGAATGTGTGAGGAACACAAACTGGACTCTTGTTTGGCCTGAAAAAATAAAAAAGGATATAATGTGAGGTAGCGGGGGTAGGGAGGTGAGGGTGGATCTGAGAGGAAATGGGGGAGACGGGTTTGAATATGATCAAAATATGTGTTAGAAATTATCAAAGAATAATTTTTTTAAACTGAGTTAGCATATGTATATGAAGTTTGCTGGGAAGTGGTTCAAGCCATGAAGGGAGGCTGTTGTGGAGCAAGTGGGATGTAAGTTGCCTGAAAGGTAGTTTGAGTTTTATCTTTTAAGCACATCTTTATTTTGGTAATTTTTCATAACTTAGAAATAGCAAAAAAGACCAATAACCATAAAGGCATTTATAATTATAGAAAAGAAAACAGGAAGATGGAAAGAGGCTCCCACAGAGGCAGGAAGATCAGCTGAAGATAGATTGGCTGTGCCAACTCCTGAACTTGGTTCTTGCCTGTCACTCCTAAGTGGCTGGGTGACAGGCAGGACCTGACCTCCTCCTTTCTGCTCCAGTCCCAAACTCTTTCTCTGTCTCCTAGTTTCCGGCCTCACTCTGGCTTCGGAGAAGCCTTTTTCCCCTTATTTGCTCACCTTCCACATCCAATGGGCCCAAATGCCTTTCATGCGCTGTCATTTCTATTTTTTGCTGTTTTGTAACACGTTGGCCTGGCCTGTGGGCATGGCCTTCTTCCCAGTCTCCATCCATTATAGATTTGCACTGGCAACAGAATCAGCCTCCCAAAGCACAGCAATGACAGTTTTGCTGTCTTGATTAGAAACCTTAAATTAATCTTTGTTACTCATGGAGTAAGTACAGTTTGTGTTGCTGGTTTTTGGCACTGATGACCCTGTACAGGGAGGCTCATTGATTGTGTCTTTAGCAACAATCTATAGATTTCGTTTGCTTGTTTAGTCCTGCTTGCCTTTTTACTTGTTTATACTGTATAAGAGCTTAAAATCCACTATCTCATGTTGTAGCTTTGTGGTTGGAATTGTCCCTCTTTATTCCGAGTCATAGTATGACTTCTGCATAGCTGGTACAGTGCTGGGTATAAAGACAGGGCAGTACAATACAGATCATGGATCCAGCCCCCCCCCTAAGACCCAGGAAAACCCTAAGGAGACAAGGAATAAACAGTTCAGAATTTATGAAGAAACCTGTCAAGGGCGACACTTGGGATCAAGAAGAAGAATGATAACCATGGTGGTGATGTGCCAACAAGGAAGGAGGTGCTATGGTCAGAAAAATCCAGCTAGGGAGGTGATACTTAAGTGGGACCCCAGAAACCTTGAAGGAGTGAGACATGGGGTGTATGGAGCAAGAATATAACAAACAGAAGATCCTAATACCATGTAAAGCTATATTCAAGGAACCCAGTATCTTCTTCTGGCCTCAGACACGCATGTAATTAACTTACGTACATGTGAGCAAAACACTCATGTACATTAAATAAAAACATGTCTAAAACAAAATCAAACAGATAACTTTTTAAAAAAGATTCATGCCTAGCAACTTGAGTTCAATCCCCAAAACCTACAGAAAGGTGGAAAGAGAGAACTGATTGCACAAAGATGTTCTGCGACCTCTGCGTGTGCATTGTGGTACAAGAGCCCTTCACATTATACTCACAAACACTACTAACTTTTTTATTGAGCTTTCTTAATTTCATACAATATTTCCCGATCAATTCCAGACCCCTCCCCCATCCGTTCCATCCCCCCCACAGAACC
This sequence comes from Nannospalax galili, assembly GCF_000622305.1. Taxonomy (NCBI): domain Eukaryota; kingdom Metazoa; phylum Chordata; class Mammalia; order Rodentia; family Spalacidae; genus Nannospalax; species Nannospalax galili. The sequence goes on along the minus strand of NW_008348685.1, from coordinate 1,309,341 downwards.
CCCATGCACTATGATCTTTCAGGTATAGTACTTATAGTACTTTGTACTTATAGTACAAAGAATAGGGTGCAATCATTGTAAAGGAGAAACTGCCAGTAGTTGGGGTGTCAGATTTTCAACAGAATAATTATACTAATAAAACCTGCTAAGGAAACTATTGCAAAAAGGTACAAAGGACAAAAAGCAGAGAGCTTCACTTGAGGTAAATCAAAGTCTACCTACTAAAGGAGACATAAGCATGGTATCTTGAAAAACATTTATAATTTACTGCTTTTGTCTAGCTGTTGGGTGGGTCGAACTAACCAAGGAATAGAAGAGTCCAGCAGTCAAGGAATGGCTTGTGCAGATGCCGGCAGAGGACAGGGAAGTCACATGACATGACCAGGGCATGAGATGAAAAGTAGAGAGGTGATCGTCCTGTAAAAAGGGGGCATGAGAGTGAATGCACTAACTGTTCCTTCACCTGAGTTGCAGTTACCATCTACAACATGCTGTGGGTATTTGAGTGCTAAAAGGCTAGATGAAATTTGGGCATAGCTCTTCCTAACCACACCATACTTCTCAAGTTCCCATTGTCAACTTCGAATTCATTTTTTTTTCTCTTAAGATTATCATGTAAGACTGCAGACAGTGGCAAACCTTCCTTCATGTTCTAGGATGCTAGGTTTCAATTAAGTCATACTCGTGGCCCAGTTTTAGCCAATTTATGCTTTTGCTTTCAGAAGGATAGCCTGTCGGCTGTATTTTAGGATTGCTGTGGTAGAGAGATCTTTTCTTATAATGTTCTGGCCATTTCAGTCTGACGGCAAGTGAACTTTGAATCCAAGGTTAGCTGGGGGTGCCTCAGAAGCCCTCTTTCCTATTTGAAATAAGAACATAAAAAGAAGAATGTACAACATTTTTTTCTATGTTTGCTGTACACAAAGCCCCACACATTTAGTTGCTTTCAGCAACACATGTTTACTATCTTAGTGGAGGTCAGAAGTCCCAAGTCTGATTCACAAGCCTAAAGTATAAATATCCAAGGGTGGTTGTTTCTGGACTCTGAGGGAAAGGTCGTTTTCTCTGCCCCTTTCAGCATCTAGTGGTTGCTTGTACTCCATGTCTCACAGACCATCCCTTACCTTCGAGCCACTCTGATCTCTGCTGCTATTGCCATATACTCTTCCTTTGTCTCTCAGGAAGTTCAGTCACCTGTTAGCACATCAGCATCACTGGACAGTCCACGATAATGTGCTCTCACCCCACCTCCTAGATCTCTCATCTGCAAACTCCCCTTTGCTGTGTGAATTAGCATTGATAACTTCCTGGGATGAGGTCAGAGATGTGGCAAAGTCAGGCTTCAGCCTTCCATAGTCTCCTCCAACTTGTGGCTCATGAGTTCAGGGAAGAAGTTCTGTCAGTACATCCCTGACCACATTCATGTCCCATACGTACCTGTGGTTGATAGATTGTGCACATCAGTTTCCAACGTGCACCAAAAACCTGATTTACCATGAGGACCGTGTCAACAAGGCATTCTATGATGTAAGCTTGATAATTATTGCATGAATTCCGTAGGAAGTGATTGACAATTGAAAGAACATTTAGCATGAACATACCTTAATAACTTTAGGAAATAAAATATTTATTTTCAAAATGCTGGGGTGAGTTCTCATGATTTTCATCAGCTTTGATGTTCTCTAAGGACATATTCTCTGTTGTGTGTTCAGATTATTTGTACACCTGAAACTATCTTTTGCCTAGACTGTAAGCTTCTCGTGGACAGAACCCTTTTCTGGTTGATTAGCCTATCTGGTAGAGCACTTAGCACACATGGAATGTGACTGTGTGCACTGCATGCATTAACTTTTTAAAATGCTTCCACAGGCCTAAGCGAAAGCTTCAGAGAAGATAGAAACCTTGGCCAAAACTAGGCAGCTAATAAGATGCAGTGCTGACGCTTGAGCACTCTGACTTCTGCGCCCATGCTTTTATCAAGTCCATTATGGTCATTTTCACTACTATAGTATGTGCTGAATGAATAATAATTATTGCTTTATAGCTAGCACAGCACTTTTACATACATTATCTCATTAGATTCACATTTAAGAAAAGGCAGACAACCATCACCTGCTTCTCCATTTTAGCGATGAGCAAACAGGCTCAGAATGGCCAAGTATCTTTATTAATTTACCCATTCAGTCTTCATTATGCAGACATTTGCTGAGACTCCATGAGGTGCCAAGCTTGGGTGTGCCCTAGCAAACAGTGGTAAGTCAACACAATGGCCTGTTCTCTTATGATACCTATGTCACAGGATTCTACATGCTGTGTCTGCTCCACAGCAGAATGTTTTATAGAAACAGATAACAGGGCACTAGCAGTAAAATTAGAAACAAAAGGATTATCTGAACAATATATAGTAATCAATGGACACCTGATCGCTAGTAAGAAAAGTCTATTCAAAGCAATGAAAAATACTCGCTTATTTATTGGTTCACATTTTTGAAACAAACAAAACATTTGTGGTAGTCAATCTATGATTCCAAGTGAATGAAGAGTGTATATGGGGTTATCAGAAGTTGGTATTGGATATGTTATATTGGTCCCCTTAGTTACTGAGATGGATTTTGGACGATGATTTTCTTTTATTATTGACCAAGGAAAGTAGTAGATCATTCTATCTCGATAGTTTCAAAAATTATAGTTTAATTGGAGTTCTTGGCTTGGCCCTGTTTGGACAACATATCAAAATATCATTGCCCCTGGTGCTTAGGATCCTCTGATTGGCGAGACTGCAAGCTATGTCTTCCTTTTCTTCCTGTTCCATCATGGATGAAGCAAAGTCTAGTGTTTGACATTAGGAAGATAGATTTCTGACAGGCAAAGTTAGTACAGTCCATCATTCTCACATGTTGGATATTTTTAAAAATCACCACACTATGCAAAGTCATACAACAGAAGTCACAGAGCTTATCAGAAAATGAGGTTACAGGCACCACAGTCAAACTTCGTCAATGGCGTATGAAACAAAATATAGAAATATAATAGAAAACTGTATCACAATGTTATCTGCCAATATTTGAATAAATATGGCAATTTACCTTGAAAAAGGGCTGAGAGTGTTTTGGAGATTGGCAAGACAGGTCTTTCTTGGAGTCACTGTGAATGAGGAACAGGAAGGACACTTCACTGTCCTTCCTGCCCTTGGATTCCAGCATGATTTTCTGACTTTAAGGACCATTTTAGTCGGTATTTAGTTCTACAGAGTTGAAAATTTGGTCCATGGAAAAGCCTTATTTAATTTCTGTATTGTTGCCAGAAATTATTTTTATATTTTTCTCATCTTCCTTTGTGGTTCTGCTCAACAATTGAAGGCTTTGGGAATTTGTAGAGATACTGGAATCCCCAAGTGTCATTTATATAAGAAGATCTTAAGCAAATATTGCCAAGTTCCAGATCATTGGCACTTAAAGTAATCCTCGTCTGGGACTTGCCAGGATCAGCTTAAGATCTTCTTATATAAATGGTTCTTTCTTTTGACGTGAGAAAGGCTGTTTCTGAGTTTTATTTCTGTTTGCTATTCATTCCATATGCTCATCAAGCTTTCTAACTTTTCTGCTTTCATGGGCCTTGCTTGTTACTGAATTCACAACCCTTGACATTGTTCTAGCAATAGGCATTTATTTTCTCACATTCTTTTTTTATGGTCATCAGTGTATATATATTTATGCCTTTTGAACAGGAGGGCAATGCGTTCTCTCATTTCTTTCAAAATACATCCTTAAAATTTCTTTTCAAGGTTTTAAAATTTCCTTTATTCTGCACTTCCTGGCTTTTTTGAATCACAATAGTTAGATATGACTGTGACATAGAAACAATATATTTTTTCATGTAGACAAGTTCACAAATGTCAAAGAACAGCAAAACCTCTCCTGAAAGGATAAAGCACAAGGTGAACTGATGGCCAGCAGGTGTCTAAGGTATTTCTGGTTTGAGTCTTCCTGCATTCTTGGTTCTGGATGCAGTTTCCTATGTTTCTATAACTGTAGTGGTTTTGATGTGTGAAATCGTGCATGTGCAAATGCAGAATTGACCTTGTTCTCAGATTTTCTCTAAATGTCAATTCCATCACAATAAACTTTCCTTATCAAAAGAAGAGATAGAGAAGACACATCTCAAATAGAAGAGAATTACACACATGACATATGATTTAGCCAGTTTACCCTAAACACCGCAGTACTAATACAGCTGCCACTGGGTAGGTGTTCAGGGTTTAAATATAATGAAATTTATTTCAGCAAGGTGCTATAGTTTGAATGCAGAATGGCCCCCAATGGGACAGGGTATAAAATCTTGGTCCTTAGCTTGGTGCTATTAGAACTTTGAAGCCTTTCACAAGTAGGGTATATTGTGTTTTATCACATTGATGATGTGATCTTGAAGTGGATAGTGGGACTCCTGCCTCTCTCTCTCCCTTATTTTCCTTCATGGTTGCAATGAAGTGAGTGGTCTTCCTGCATCCTGTGTTCCTGCTGTGATGTGCTATCTCGTCAGAGGCCCAAAGCAGCAAGGTCAACCGACCATAGACTTATAGCTATAAACTTGTGAACCAAAATAAACTTTTTCTCTTTTTAAGTTGATTATCTCAGACATCTTGTTGCATTAATAGCTGAGCAACATGTGCAGAAATGTCAAAGTCTAATGATCTAATCTTGTTGCTTGTGGGGCTATTAGAACATATACACTTAATTCTAGGTAATTGCTACCATTGGTTAAAATGCATTTGGGGTAGGTCTGGTTTTGCCTTTCCCTGTAGATCCATTTAATGACTTAGTGAAATATACTTTTTTACCATTTTATAATTGAGCCTCGTAACGAGCTTCTCTACTAGATTATTAATATTTTCATCCTACTCTACTTGATTCTAAAATACAGTGCCAAAAGATAGCATTTTTGCATCTACTGTGTAACCCTTAAAAATTAACACTGTTAGGTGTTGTTACTTTATCTTTGGCAAGTCACTCAAAAATGAAACACATCCTTCAAATATAAAGTTTGCTATAACTGAGAATTTCTAAAATATCATGGCAGACACACTGAAAACAATCCTAAAGAAAGACCTGTTCAACTGAGGTTAGGGAATGAGATGGACTTAATCAAAACACATTATATGTAGGTATGAAGTTCTCAATAAATAAAAAATAAATAGCTTCATCATTGTTGAGTAAAAGTTGGATTTATCACAAGCTTTGAAGGAATGAAATTCTGGGATCCATATTGCAATGCTCATCCATTATCACCATTTTATAATCTCCATATGCATTCCTGAAATGTTCTTCCAGTTTGATGAAACCAAAGTGGCTCAACTTGAGCAGTGGTCTCGTGTTCGAAACTTTTTCTGTTTTCAATGTCTAGTCTGGTGCCTGGCACAGAGTGATTTCCCAGCTAGTAAATGGTAGACGAGTTTATGGGCTGACACTTTTCTATTGGCATCGTAGATGTGAATCAGTTAAGATTTGGTGCTATGAATCTTTTATTATAACATAGTTTATATATATATATGCTCTTGTTGAATATGATATTTTGTAAGAAGAAAGGGTTATACTTACAAGAAGGTAATTGGTTTATTTTTCTTTCCCCTTTGGATGTCAGTTGCAGAAATTTGAGCTTATCATACTTCTTACCGCCTAGCAAAAATCCATTATTGGTCTCAGTGATTTCTGTCCCTTTTATAGTTTACTTCTCTTGAGATTGTGACTTATCTGAACCGAGGTTCATTCATTGCCTCAAGCACTTACTCTGGCACTCATGCTGTAGATCCCTACAGTTGCTCGTGTTCTTTATGTAGTGCCAGTTTTAATTTACTTAAGCCCACATATGTTGCAGGTTTCCTCTCGGGTCCAGCCCATGAGGGACTGCGGGGAACGAGGGTTCTGGCCGAGGTGGGGGTGAGCGGCACAGAGTCAACACACAGACACCAGATGTCAGGTGGAAGCAGGCACTAGGCAAGGTGCTGCAGACTCGTTTATTGCTGGAAAGGGGAGGCTTATATATCTCTCCACCTGCCTCCAGTGTCCCATAAGCTGGTATGTCACTCCCTGATAGATCCCCTCATCCAGGCCACTTGCATCATCAGTCTCTAGGTCTGGGCACAGATTAGGTTGGCTCTTTTGCGGAAGTGTGGGCTGTGCTCTCAAGGCAGAAGCTGTGTTCTCTAGTGTGGCTTGTGCTTAGGGCTGTCACTTCCTCTCCTACATATCCATCCCTTTTTATTATAGGAAGGTCAGTGGGAGCCGAGGTTCTTTGCTGCAACATAGTTGACCCCACCTCAGAGGGCACCCAGCTTCATGGACTGTGCCTGTCTTAGGTCGTTCTGACCATCAGGATCTTACCGTCATTGACTACCAGCCCTGGAAGGGTGTGACCTCTGGCATGACCATGTGAGGGAGGAGGAGGGCGAGAAGTTACACAGCCACTTTTAGGATCTTACCGTCATTGACTACCAGCCCTCGAAGGGTGTGACCTCTGGCATGACCATGTGAGGGAGGAGGAGGGCAAGAAGTTACACAGCCACTTTTCGGATGTCAGCAAGCCAGACCTGCCGGACCTCAGGGGGAGGGGGTCAAAGTCTGGATCCTCGAGCATCTTGAGAACCTGATACACTGAGTAATTTACTTGGTTTTGCCTGTGGAAGCATAGAACAAGGCATTTTATGAGCAAGAAAAGAATTAAGACTATGATACCCAAGAGTAAATAAGTAACAATCCATGAAGGGTCAAACAAAGCTTTTAAGTTCTACCAAAGTTTGTCAAGGAACCCAGAGTTTATATTTAATGTCTGAGCCTGTGTATAATTTAGGGAGATGATCTGGTCAGTGAGCAAAGTGGAGTAGTTGAGAGACTTTTGGCTCCAGTGGCCATGGATATACTGTGAGAGTTCCATCCTGGCCCTAGCGAGGTTATCTACTTTGTAAGGTGTGAGACACAGGGCTTTGAACCGTGGGTCACAGGCCATTAGCGTCATTTGTTTGAAGATTGCCATCTCTTCCCCGAGGAGACCTACCTGTTGTTGGATGACAGAAATGGCTTGGAAGAGGTGTTGATTAATAAGAGACTGAGTGTGTAAGGCCACAGAGGTTTTGGATACACCCTCATTGAGTGTTTCCATAGTTGTGGAAGATTGAGTGACAGCAACAGCAGCAGTGGTGGCAGCCCCCAAGGAAAGGATAATGGCAGTGACAATTGCCATGGTAATACCAAAATCTCTCTTGACCCAGGGGGAAGGGCTGAATAGCTGTCTGTTCCATGAGGGTGACAGCATGGAAATGAGTGGCATTAGGAATGGGAACCCAGATTGCTGCAGGTTCATGCACAAAGAGAACAAGAGAGGCAGGGAAAATCCAGCATGCTGAGAAAGTGCAGTTAACGAGGGAGCAGTTAAGGGTATCCCCCAGGTCATCTGAGAAATTAGCAAGGAGCAGAGCAAACGGCGGTCAAACACAAACAGGCAAGGAGATTGAATGGGAGATGTTAGCAGAGACTTCATTAGGTGTCCAAGTTGGGTCTGCGGCACCTGAGGAACCCGTCTCTGAATTATCACCCATATATGTACCATTAAAGACAGCTCCACCTAATACAAAGAAGAGAGGTCGCAAATCCAGGAAAGCCGCCAGCCCGCAGAGCTCCCAGGTCCCCCTGACAGTGTCTTTATGCCTGGGGTCAGGGTAGACATAGGAGTAAGGTTTTGTAGAGACAAGGTGTCTCCAGGCTGCCAGGGAGGAAGCCTGTGGGTGTCCATCATAATCTGTAGTAAAGAGGAGCATACTTCCAGGAGTGAGCAGGAGGCAGTGTTCCCATGGAAAAGGAAAGTGCAATGTGGTGGGAAGTTTATGGGTGGGAGGGCACCAGGTCCATGGAGGATGCCTGATGCTTGGGGGGGCTGGTGGCCCCAGGGGGCACAAATGACACTGTAGTCTCAGAAGTGTCTTTTACTAAGGGAGACCAGATTTTGAGGCCCCATAAGGAGCCCTGGCTCTGGTTTCCTGGAAAGTCACCTGTTGTGATGCTAAAAAGGGAATGACAGTGAGAGACATTAGGGGAGGAGGGGTTAAGGACTGGGCTGAAGCAGAGCGATCCTGCAAGGGACCATGTGCCATTTATGGGAACAGATGCATGAGTCAATTCTATGGTGGGGAGACCGAGGAATTCATTAGTAGTAAAGAGAACCGGGAAAGCAGGTGACTGTTCATCTACAGGGAGGATCAGAGGTGGTAAGGGGACAAGTGCCCAGAGATCTGAAGCCTGGGAAGAAGCACAGCCAAAGGACAAAAGGGTGCCAAAGATAATGAAGCTGGAAAAGGATGTCATGGCTTATTAAACTCGCAGTTGGGCCTGGTCTCCAGATGGGCTTCCATAGCTGGTTGGATGTCTATCAATGGAATCCAGATGGGGTCGTAGCATCCTGTGGAAAAATACAAGCAAATCCTCATCCTCGTGTCAGGATGGGGGCTGGTTTCTGTCACAGGGATGAAATAGGATCCCTCCATCTAACTAGTGGCAGAGGCATAGCCCGAGGCAAGAAGGACCAGTGTTTGTATGCTGGACTGAGACTCCGGTCAAACATGAGGAAATTAAGGTGGAACAAAGCCTCAATATGAGCCAGGTAAGGGTCGTGTTTGGCCTCAGCCAAGGGGCTTTTAGCCAGGAGGGACTTAAATGTCCTGTTGGTCCTTTCAACAATGGCTTGTCCTTGTGGGTTATAGGGAATACAAAAGGTATGTTTGATTCCCCAGGAGGAAACAAATTTATTGAATTCTTGAGAGGAATAAGCGGGCCCATTATCAGTCTTGAGCGCCCAGGGTGCACCCATGATTAACATGGTGGACTTTATAGCTTTGATGGCATGTATAGCCTTTTCCCCTGAGAGAGCTAAAGCATAAGTAAGGGAGGAGCATGAGTCAACTATAACATGAACGAATTTCAATTTCCCAAAAGGGGGGTAGTGAGTCACATCCACCTGCCAAATGGCATTGGGTATCAAACCATGAGGATTCACTCCTCCCCTGTTAAGGGGGCTGAGAGGCATGAGCAGGGCACAGGTAGCACATGAGCGGACAAGGTGCTTGCATTGGGACATGGGGATTTCTTAGAGGAGTTTATGAATACTCTGAGTGGACAGGTGTAATTTTTTATGTAAAACTCTTGCTTGTTGTAACAGGCTAGACGGGACTGTCATGATCAGGGCATCTGTGGCGGCATTTCCCTGAGTTAGGATTCTGGGAAGAGCAGTATGTGAGTGGATATGTGAGATGTACCATGGGTGACTTCTGTTTTCTAGGCATTCTCGTAGCTTGACCATAGTGAGGTGGAGTGGGGTGGAGTTTTTAACATGAGAAAAGGAGATTTAGGGGTTCGTCTTGACACTTTGCTAAAGATTTAAGTATAGCAAGAAGTTCTCCCAACTGGACAGAGCCAGGATTAGGGATGATGTGGGTGATGTCCTTTTTTCCAGGATGATGTATCAGGACCCCAAAGTTCTTATTAGCATCTGAAAAGGCAATGGTCACTTGGGGAATTGGGGAAGAAGGAGTTCTGTGGGGTTTAACTTCAAGCGGCAATGTGAGAAGGGCCTGAATATTTTTGTCTTGGAGCAGGTGATTGCCAATGGTGCCAGGGAAGCCTGACATCATAGTCTGAAAACTTATGGAATTGGCCCAGAGGGCCTGTAGGTTATGGAGGGGAAAGGGGAGCATGATAGCGTCGGGTTATCTATTGAAGGTTTTTCGAGCTTGAGTGCGCAGTTTGAATGCCAAATTAAAGGCCAGATGAAACTTGGAGGAAACCTGCTGGAGCTCTGAGTATGAGAGATCGACCCAGATAAGTGGCCCAGTCTGCCAAAGGGCACCAAGGAAGCCAGAAGAAGTCAATAGCGCTAAAGCCTGTAGGGACTGTAAGAGCTCATACCTGTCGAGGGTTGTTAACAAGAGTAACCCAATGATCTTTTGTAATAAGGCAATGGCTGGGGGAGTTAAGTTAATCTTTGCTGAAGGGCAGGTGGGGCCTCCAAAAGACAAAACAGTGCCTTCAATTCTTCCGAGGGAATGGGCAAGAATGGTTTAAGCCAATTTATGGTGCCACAGAGTTGTTGAAAATTGGCTAGTGTATAGACCAGCTTTGAATTAAAGGCAGGGGCCATAGGGTGTATGCTGGCTGAAATTATATGCCCCAAAAAGGCATAAGGAGGCACCTCCTGTAGCTTATCTAAGGCTATAGACAAGCCAAGAGATGATAGGCAGGAGAGTAAGTCTCTGGTTACCTTACGGAGAAATTGTGGGTTAGGGTGGGACAACAGAATGTCATCCATACAGTGAATAAACTGTACACTATGAGCGAGAGTTGAAGTGGCTCATGAGACAAATAGTAGGAGTGTTTTTCATTCCCTGGGGAAGGACTTTCCATTGATATCTGAGGGCTGGCTTGTGGAAGTTCAGTTCCCAAATCGTAAAGGCAAAGTGATTACGATTTGACGGGGGGGGGGGCAGCGGGATTGAGAAGAAGCAATCTTAATATCAAGTGTTATGATATAATAAGAAGGAGGAATAACACCAGGGTGGGGCAAGCCGGACTGTGTCGAGCCCATTTTTTCCATTTGGTCATTAATGGTGCATAAGTCCTGAAGCAATCTAAAATGGCCATTTTTCTTTTTTATAACGAATATTGGAGTATTATGTTTACTAGTGGTGGTTCCAAATGTCCGAGGTCCAGCTGTTCCTGGACCAAATTTTTGAGGATAGACAATTTAGGTTCTATGATAGGCCACTGCTCTACCCAGATCACATCTGTTGAAAACCAGGTGAGTGTGATCGGTGTGGGAGACTCCTTAGGGGATATCCCAGGGAGGGCAGTGGCCCTTAGAATTGGGGGTGCTGGTCAGGGTTCCAATTTTTCTCAGAGAGGCCAAGTTTATCATGGGCTACGACATCATCATAAAAGGCCTGATCGTCTGTGGTAAGGACAACACCCATGTCTTCCAGGACATCTTGACCCCACAAGTTGTGGGGGATGTCGGCCACTATGGAAGTGGATGTGCCCTTACTCCCATCTAAGTCCCTCTAGTGTACTGGGTGGATGACCAGCTTTGTGTCCTGGCTGCTCCCAACTCCCTTAATGGGTGGGCCAGGCTGATATTTCCAATGGAGGAACCGAAGAGACTTGCTCTCAGTGATGATGGTAACATCAGCTCCCATGTCCACTAGGCCCTTCACAGCAATCCCATCCAGAAATAAGGTCATTGGGGGGAATGATTAAGAATCAGAAGGGTCCATAAAATCTGTCTCATTTCCCCTCTTACTTGTGGGGTTGAGGGGCACCCCAGGTGGAGTTTAAAGGAGCCGAGTCCGTTTGGGGCCATGACCTACAATCTTTTGCACAATGAAATCCCTTTTTGCATTTGGGGCAGTGAGTCTTGGGACAAGCTCCATTGTTTGGGCAGTCCCTGCAGAGGTGTCCTGTCCTCCTGCAGTTCCAGCAGCCATCTTTTGAATCAGAGGGGGTGGGCCTTCCTTGTAATAAGAGTGCCTCTAAGGAGGTGGTCAGGGCCTTGATGGGCCCTGTCCTGGGGTCTAGGTCTCTAGTGGTGAGTACCCATTTATGAATATCATCATTGCGGACAGGTGCAATAGCATTGCGGGTAGGGGTATTTAGGCCCTCCCATATCAGTTGTTTGATAAGCATATTGCAGGTGGGTCCAGACTCCACCCTCCATTCCACTGCTCTGGTTACATGGTTGAAGTCCGTGAAGGACTCCCCTGGCTGCTGAATCAAACTGCAGAAGAATGCCTGTGGGTAATGAGGGGCGGGGCAACACTTAAGGGCCTTGAAGGCCAGGTAACTAACTTGTTGGTAGTAAGCATGAAGGCCAATAGTAGACTGGGAAATGGGGTCAACATATTGTCCATGTCCTGTGAGCATATCCAGAGTAATTTTAAGGCCATATTGAAGGTTGAGATGTGCCTGATTTTCAGCCTGATCGTCATAAGTCGAACGCCAGCTCAGGAAGACTGAGGGCTCCAAAACTGCCTTTAATAAGTTATACTGATTGTAATTGGTCTGTAACTGCATGGCCCATTGGCGGGGAACTTGCTCAAAATATGGGAAATTGGGGCCTGATTCATTGGTGGCTTTGCAGATGAGTGCAAGGTCTGTGAGAGTGGTGGGCACCCATGGCTGTTGCACAGTGTTTGGGCCGACATTAGCTGGAAAGGCGGACAATGGCCAGCAAAGGACAGCAAGGGGTGGGTGGGGCATGGGGGTTTATAATGAGAGGGAGGTGTGTCGGAGCAGGCAGAACGTACTTCCTTCCAGGGGTACTGGGGTGGTGGTATCTCCGATTGTTGTGGCTTTGAAAGCAGAGTCTGAGGTAAAGGCAAGGGGGCCCCTTCCTCATCTGGATTGACCTCAGGGCTGGTTCCCATATCAAGGTCAGCAGGGGTTGAAGTAATGGCAAGGTCTACACTTGCCTGATGCTGACAATGCTTATTGTAGTCTGAAATGACTTCTTCAGGGGAGGAGGACTTAAGGCTGGCAATGATGGCTAAAAGGTTTGGGACAAATGAGGCAGGGGGAATGACTGCCAATCCTACTTCTCTTTTTCGGGCCAAGAAAAGGACCCGCATCCGTAGGTCAGGATCCAACATATTCTCAGACTAAGTCAGAACATTTTCTCATATCTACAGAACATTCATTTCACCTTTTGTGGTATATTTATGGGCAGTTTTAAGCAGCTCTTTTCAAGATTAATTTTTAGGCTGTGTTTGTGAGTGGACATGCAAATGGAAGTGCTTGTGGACTCCAGAAGGGAGTGTCACATCCTCTGGCTGGAGTTTGTGAGCCATATAACATGTGCGCTGGGATCTGAACTCTGTCCTCTGGGGGAGCAGTAGTGTACTCTTACTTTCTGAGCCCTCTCTTCAGCCCCAGTTTTAAATAGTTCTTAATAGAAATATACTGATTAACTAAAAATTCTACTCTTTGAATTTCAAGAATAAAGACACTAAAGAAAATCTAGATAATCCTTCATAGATTTCAGTCATTATGTTCCATTATTATTACTAGAGCTACTGCTGCTGCTACTACTACTACTACTACTACTACTGCTACTACTACTACTATTATTAATTATTGTGTTCATACTGTGTTTGTGTGGATGTGCATGCCACAGTGCACACATGAGGAAGTTAGGTGACAATGCTCTGGAGTTGGTTCTCTTTCCTCCTTTATATGGGTCCAAGTTGTGAGACTTGTGTAGCAAATGCCTTTATCCAATGAGCCACCTTGCCAGCCCATGTCTCATTTTTCTGTCTGAGTAAGACCAGTGTACACAAATTCTGGATTCTCTGTCCCTCCACCTTATTACAGTGAAGAGATCAGTTCACTGAATGACACCCAGGTCTTTCCCCTAAACAACTTGACACTGTCACTGTTTGAAAAGACACCAGGGAAGCTTTGTGGCCTTTAGAGTTGTATTGTGTTGCCTACATATCTACGTAAATTTTATGCATTTGGGCAGGAGTTGATCTCAAATGGTTAGAAAACACTCCCTGTGTGGAGCCAATTAAAACAGTGACACGGACGATGTGTTCTTGTTCTTACTCTGTGTTGGAAGTCCTGTCAGAGTTCCCATGTCTTAATTGGCTCTATTTGAAAGGAAATTCTGAAATCCCCTGCTGTAGTATAAATGTACTTATTTATCCCCTGAGTTTCCATCTGGTGCCTCTGCAGAGTCTGCCGACGATTGCTTGTCTTGCTGCTCTTTGGAAATGAAGTGCAGTGGCATTTGAATTGATGAGCGAGTAGCACCTCGGATTAAGTGACATTCCATGGATGTGGGAGGTGGGATGCAGTTCCATTAACTTTGGAGGTGAAAACATGATTTCTGCAAATGCTCAGTTATGTAGGGATGATCTCCTAAATTAGCATTCATTTCTAGTGACAATTCTTAAACTTTTCCTATGCATAAAACACATGTTTTTCGGAGCTTCTCACTTGAAGAGAAATAAAGACTGCCAGGAGACTCTGAACCAGGTAATTTCATATAGCATAATCAGGTTGGCATTATCAAAATATGTCTGAGACTTTGGAGAAAGTACCTGCAATTTCCAGTAGTGACTTGGTCATTCTTCAGTTCCGTGCTGTAGTTTTGGTATCAGATTTTCCCATTTTTCTGTCCTCCTGTTTGGGCACTCATGTTTTCTTACCATAGTTTGGATCCAAGATACTCAAGGATGCCAAAGACCCCTACTAAAATGCTAAAGGGTATGCTTTTATTATAATACACACACATATTCATCCTCTAGTATACTTTGAATCATATTCAAATTGCTTCTAATATTTAACACAATGCAAAAGATAGGTAAAGAGTTATGCTGTACACTTTAGGAAATAATAACAAAAAAGGTTGAACATATTAAATATAGGCATGAATTTATTTTTAGAATATTTTATGTACACATAGTTAGTTGAATCAGTAGGTGTGGAAAGTCTGGATATGCCAGACTAGCTATATATTTCAAATGAAATCATGGCATGATTTTACCTTCAATTGTGTTGTGTTCCATTTCCTTGAGAGTTAAAACAATTTACAATTTTACCATCCATAAATGAATGGACTGGTCTATGCTGGCGAGGTGTTCAACACACCACTGGTGGAATAATTGAACCCATGCTTTTTTTAAAGACAGGGTCTTGTTATGTTGCCCTCCCTGGCTGGGAACTCACAATATAGACCAAACTGGTCTCAAATTCATGAGTGCCGGGACTGAATGAGTATACCACTACACTTAGCAACAATCTATTCTTTTTAAAATTGCAGAAACTGAGGCTCGGAGAAACAAGTTTATCAAAAAGTGAAAAATAATCTATTTTAGCTGGGCTTGGTAGCACATACCTTTAATCCCAGCACTCAGGAGGCAGAAGTAGGTAGA
>NW_008348685.1:1292718-1294165 GCF_000622305.1 Nannospalax galili | reverse complement strand
GACTCCTTGACATTGAGGCCAGATAAGATCCCTGTGTTTGCCTTTGATGACAGAAATATAGTTCATGGGGACAGCGTAGCCCTAAAAATGCTCTGTATTTGTCACAATAGAAACTATTGAAACGTGATAAAATCAGGCAAACTAGACTAGGAGAAATTAATTGTCTCAGATAAACAATAGTAACACTTGTTCACCCTGGAATTAATTCATTATGTAAAGAACTTCGGGATAATGATCAAACATCTCACTCTTCTGACCTCAGATTCTGGAGAGTAGAAGCTAGGCAGAAACATTAGCTTCTCTGTGTGTGGAAAGGAAGCATGTGAATTGTCTTAAACAGGCAGTAGCAAAGATAAAGGAGGACAAGAAGCTGGGAGGGGTCGGGGTTGGATCCAGGATGGTTCGGGGGGGAGGAGTGGGAGTTGAGGATGATCAAAATTGAGTGCGCATATGTGAAAGTCGGAAATAATGAATAACACTGTTCTCTGTATAAAAGAATAATCAATAGGAGTGTAATAGGGGAAACAGGAAGAGTAAATCCCAAATGAGGGAGTAGATTTTAGCGTGATCTTTTGGTGTTTCTGCTCCATAGTGTCTATGGCTTCAGTCTCCCTGTCGTACAACTTAGGTCAAGGTGTTTGATTATTATGAACATGGTTTCAGTACTGAGAGGTGACCATTGTCCAGTGAGGATGGGTACAGATGATGCAGGGAGTCACAGAGGAACCTAGGAAATTTACCTCTCTCCAGACCCCTGAAGGATGGTGCAGTGTTTCCTGGAGGAAGTAATATTAGACCTGTTATCTCAAAATGGATAGGAGTTAACCTTTGCAAGTGAGAGATAAATTTCTGGGTGTGTCTGAAGACCTGGAGTTACCAAAAGAAAAAATCATAGTGTAGAACTAAAATACAATGAATAAAGTTGGAGTATAAAGAATTTCAAGGTCATAGTAAGAGGCGAAGGTAGATAGGTAGCATGATAGACTGAGAATGTCCCTCATGGTAAAAATGGAGAGTCTGTGGAATGTTATAAAGAAGAGGTTTCATACTCAGTCTATTAGGAGACTCACCTGGGCTTCAGCCAGGAGGGGGCAGGAAAGTGGCCTGTATCACCTAGTGAGAGAGCCGTGTGGCTTGTTTTGTGAATCTGTGTTAATTTGGGCTGTGTAATTATGGTCTTTTTTGGTTTACCTCCTTCATATTTTAACATCCTCTTCTCTAAATCTTTGACTCTGATACTGTCTTAGTTTGTTCTTCATTGCTGTGACAAAACACTCTGACCAGTGCCAACTTGGGGAGGAAAGAGTTTATTTGTCTTACATCTCCCAGGTCGCACGCAGTTCATCAGGGAGCCTAAGGTAGGAACTCAGGGCAGGAACCTGGAGGCAGGAGCGGGAGCATAGGCCATGGAGTAACGCTGCTTGCAGGCTTGCTCCTTTGGCCCCTG
>NW_008348685.1:1275834-1292555 GCF_000622305.1 Nannospalax galili | reverse complement strand
TGTATAACTGTATTAATTCAACTGTGAACCTAAAAATTTTATAGCCACTTTTGAAAGAGATGTATCTTTGCTCTGGAAATTTTTATTGAGTATTTTAAAGCCGTAATGAAATGCTGCTTCTAAAACATAAAAAAATTCAAAAATTGTAAAGATATCCACATATCAGTGATTGGTAGGAAAGCAAGATGCAGTGGGTCAGATTATACAAGATACTTTGAATTTTATGTATTACTTTCTTTCACCCCTGTAAGATTCATAATATGATTTTAATATGATTCTGTTGCTTTTTAGTAGTATTGAAGGTTGAAATGTAGGTGGATACCCAATTATTATGATAGAGTATTTGAAGCTACAAATGTCTTATGATTCCACCCCAGGAGGGTACCCCAGAGAAATTCTCACATGGTTGTAAAAAAAGATGCCTGTAATACTAAGAAATTCATGACAGTACCATTTGGCATAATGTGTGAATGATGGATAGAAACTTCTCAAGCTGAAATAGGGAAGTTGATGAATAACTTATGATCAATTTGCACAATAATATAGTATGGAAAACATGAAATGTATGAGAACTTTCTTCTTCCTCCTCTTCTTTCTGTCTTCCTCTCACTCTTTCTCTCCATGAAAATAGTTTTGAAAACATAAATTCAAGCAAGAAAGTAATGTCACAAAAGAATATACTAGGATTCAATGAATATGTATTTCAAAATATAAAAACCTCTGTGCTTTGTTCTGTACACACACTAAAATAATAAACTTTAAAATACATACATGAGAATTACTGAGACCAGGTGGATCTCTTTGACTGGCATCACTTTAGTATACTGAAATAACAAGGTACGTTTTCCTAGAGAACACCTAGAGCATTTTCAGATCAGAATACCGTACATGGTCTGCATAGTGTTTCTGTTATTTCTGCTACTTTTTCCTCATTTAGTGCTTACCATATCCCCATTTATTTGCTGGACTGGCCAAGAGGGATTTGGCCAATGATATTTTTGGGTATATCAAAGTCATATTTGCTGTCGGTGACATCTGTTTGGAATATATGATCATATTTTTTCACTTTCTAGAATTGTACTATTTAGGAAATGTTCAGAGAAAAATGAAAGTTGTATTGCTTCTCAACACAAAGTGCGCTGTTCTGTTCACAGTCCTTTTCCTTTTAGTTTGGTCTCGTTTTGTTGCAAGTGACAAACTGAGGGCCTAAGAATTTAAGACCAAATTATTGGATCATGCAACTCATGTGATATTGTGCTAGACATGATAGCACATACTTCCATTCTGTTAAAATCTGTCTCCTTGTTGCGTGTCCCTCCTAGGCTTCAACAGTCCTCCACTCACACTTCCAGCTTATCACATAAACTCCCAGAGGCTATCTCCCCTTTACAGAGAAGTCCTGGGGAGTTACATGTTGCGTTGAACTGCATTATTAATTAAACCATTATTGAAATAATTATGGTGATTAAAGATCAGTTGGAGTACTTACAATTGGTTGGACAAAGGAAATTTAGGTTAACAATCAGAACAGTTTATTAAAGGGAAAGTGGTATGGTCCAGTCAGGAGCCACACCTAGGAAAGACACTGCAGGCATACAAAAACCTACTGCATCCATGGACTGCATTGCTTTTCATCCCATTTTCCTTCTTCTCCACATACCTCCCTTGCACATAAACAGTGTTGTTGATAGACCTTGCACATTTTTGACATCTCCAAATTTTTAAAAAATATGAATGAATGTCCTTTTCTCAGGTTATCCTGTCTAATGTTCATCATCACTAGCATTTGACAAGATAGGAATTAGGGAAGTTCCTCTAAATAAGACATGGCCCGAGAAAGTACCTTGTTCAGTGATCGGCTTAACAGAGAAAACCTATACCTTCTCACTCTGAGAACGTGAGCCGCCTAGTGAGCCCATTAGTTGCCTTAATTTGTACAGATGCTGATGGAGGAACTCACAAGTGAGATTAAGTCTTGCCTTTGCCATGATCAGCCCAGGCGTGATTCGTGGGGGTCTATGCAGTTTGTATTGCTGGTTACACTATGTCCTGTGCTTGTGGATGCCTACATAACATTTAAATCAGGCACTAAGTGTAATTAAGTACTACCCTCAGCACACCTCTCCTTTAAGGACATTTTTATTCATCATGATTTAGAACACGACAGTTGGGTGAGATTAAAGCAGCAAATTGTGTCTATAAAACAAACTCCTGAAAATAGCAAGGGACTATAAAATTTTATAAAGGGAATATAGCACATGCCTCCAATCCGATAAAACTTTTGTGAGCTTGGAGATTAACTGTGAAATAAAAATTAGCCAATCCAGTATGTGCCACATCTAGAGTATAAATTGCATATTATTGTTTAGTATAATTTTATGTTCCCTCCTCAAATGACTCCTTAGCATCTTGAGGCTACCTCATGTAACACAGAATTAATTAGCCTTCAAGGAAATTGACTCAGGAGACACTGAGCCACTCTTATCAGTGGAAGGAAATTGGGTGACAGTATTGCAATGTAGTAGTATTTGGGCTTTGGGGGAGTTTTGTGGTTTTGCTTTTGCTACACTGGTTTCCTTATTGGCTCAGTTTGTATTTATGTCCTGTCTGTTGTAAGTGACAGAACAGAAATTTCCTAGGCTTTTGAAAACTATCTGCTTCTCACTTAGAGTCTCAGGGTTTTATGGCTATTTGGCACTTTAACTCCCATTGACTGCAGCACCTCCTTTTAAAATGAAAGTTAAAAGATTAAGTGGCCTACTCGCATTCACATGGGAAGTTAAGGGCACACTGCATTCTCTTTAGGGATAATCATGTCTGTTTGTCCTATTCCGTTCTTCCTACCACAACTGAAAAATTATAATAACAGAATAAATTCTCTTTTGGAACACATAAAAAATCAAAAACATACTCTGAAGCAATTTTTTAAAAACCTACCTGAACCTTCCCACCAAGGGGAACCACTTTTAGCATTGTATCTTATTTCTTTCCAGCCTTTATCTACTGCATGATGAAACAAATATAGTTATCCTTTTACCATGGAAAATGATGAGTATTCTGTTTTACTCAATTAATACATTTATTGCAAAAATTTCTTCAAACGATGAAACACTTCATTGAAAACCATGATTCTTTATTAGTTTAAAATATAGTTCTTTTAAAATGTGTTTAATTATTCTGCTATTGTTTTATTCCTGATTCAGCAACTAAAGATATTTAAAAGTGAAAAATGACTTGGAGAGATATGAAAAATGACAGAAAGTTGATGGAATATAAATCTTTATACTGCTTTATGTCCAAGGGCAGTTTTATGTGAGCAATTGAATCAAGTTATGTATGATACTATACAAAGTCTTCATACCAGATGAGATTAGCTGATACTATCACAAAATTAAGATATATTTATAAATTGAATAGTTTTCATCTACACTGAGTTTGCTGTACTATAAAATGTACCCTGGCTTATCTGAGTCACTTTAAGACCATGTACAACTAGGCCTCCTACAGCAGCGTTCATCTGTTTTCTGGGGTTTTTTTGGTCTTTTTGAGACAGGGTCTCCCTGTAGCCCCAGCTGTCCTGGAACTCACTATGTAGACCAGGCTGGGCTTGAACTCACAAAGATCCTCCTGCCTCTGTTTTTCAATTCAAATGTGCTACTATGATCTTTCCTTTTGGGGGCTGGAGAGATGGCTCAGCAGCTAAGAACACTGGCCATTCCTGAAGAACCTCTAGGGTTAAATCCCAACACCTACATGGTGGCTAATCAATGTCCATAATTACAGCTGAAGGGGATCAGATGCCTTCTTCTGTCCTCTGCGGGCACTGCATGACACGGGTGCACTCACGCACATGAGTATCTTACGAAATCACAGGAAAGTGTAGCTTGAGAAGGGTGGTTGGGGCCAAGCAGCAGAGTAACAAGAGTCCAAGTACCAGATGTGCTTGGGGAGGACTAGTATGGCGAGAAAGAGGAGAATGTGGATGGAGGAAAGGAAATAAGAGATGTCTGTCAGACTACGAAGGGGGAGTTCTTTTATCAGCCCCACTTAAATACAGGAAGACAAACACCTTTTCACATTTTCTAGTACTTAGCTTTTCTCACTATCAGAACCTCAGACAGCAGCTCAGCTTGTCAAGCCACAAAATGAGCTGGAGATGAGGGAAAATAAGCCCTGGTCTCTGTGGGTTACTTGATGCTATGTAGTCATGGTTGTTAATGTTGCTTTCTATATTGAATGTAGGCTCTGCTTCTCAAATGTGCAATAGCAGTAGTGGGATAAAATATCAAACATGTCCACATCGTTTAGATATTATTTCAAAGAGTGCCATTAAGTGTGTCCCGGCCTTTGAATTGAACTCAGTTTGCAATTTTAGACTTCCCTCCCTCACATTCACACAACATAAAATGTAGAGAAGTACTTGTATTAATAGTGGCACTGTGAAAGTACCATTGGAAGAGAAATTCAGTTTTATTACTTTCATATACATAATTTGAATTAAGCTAATAAAGAATTGTCTAATAGACACTCTCATGGACCTGTTTTAATGAATACATAGAAATAATTTGTAATTAGAATAATAATTTCATGCAAATATAAGCAGATGACGTTTTTAAATGTCTGAAGATAGTGTATTTTCTGTAATGTTGCAAAAGTGCTGCTAAAAATTTAACAACCATTGATTCTTGGATTTGTATAATGGTTTCTCAGTTTTTTAAAAGTTAATATTTTGTTTATGTCTTTATTTTTACTTATTTTTGAGAATTTTACACCTATACACAATGAAATACTATTTTACCTCTTATTTTTTTAATTTACGCGTGTGTGTGTGTGTGTGTGTGTGTGTGTGTGTGTGTGTGTGCATTCAGGTGCCTGTGGAGTTTAGAAGAGGGTGTTGGACACCCTGGACCAGGAGTTACAGGTGATTGTCAGCCTTCTGGCACAGCCTTCTGGAAACCAAACTCAGGGCCTCTGGAAGAGCAGCTAGTGCTCTTAACCACTGAGTTATCTCTCCAGCCCCTCAAAGTTAATATCTTATTTTATTAGTTTTAATAAAATATTAATAAAATTAATATGGCAGAGAGGTCATAGACCTTGCAGAAAAACCTACTTCAGTCACTTTCTAGACAAATGTCATTTCTTACTGTATTCTAAATACATGTACTTATATTTACAGACAAGTATACCTCTTACCGCTCATCAAAACAACTTATTTTGCAACAGATAGAGATTATTACAAAGTTCTACAACTGGTCAAACCCAGGAAATAAGTGACTGTGAGATGCCCTGCCCTAAGTGATATATCTACAGTACAACCTCTGCACCTAACTAAGGCTCAGGGAACAGCAAGGAAGAATGAATGTAAGAGCCAGAGGGACAAGACAACGGCCAATAATTAATCTATTCTGATATACATATGAAATTCTCAATAAATTATTTATTTAAAAAAGAAATGTATATATGTATATATGGGCAAGGAGCAATAAGGAGTGGTGGGGATAAGGGAGGGGATCTAAATATCATCAAATTGTACTGTATGGAAATTGTGGGGCTGGAGAGATGGTTCAGTGGTTAAGAGCACTGGCTACTTTTTTTTCTTTTTTAAATAAATAATTTATTGAGAATTTCATACATGCATATAAGGTGTTTTGATCAAATCCACGCCCACTCCCTCCCTTCTAACTACTCACATATTTCCCCATCACTTTTTTTCTGATAACTTCATGTGCTCTTTCTTCTTCTTTGATTTATTTATTTTTATGGGGCTTTTGGCTAGTCTAATATTACCGCCTCTGAAGAGGTAACCCTAAAATCTTTTAAGGATTAGATACATGCTCCCAAATACTTTTAACATTTTTGGTCTTTGGAACGGTGTATGTTGCTAAGAGTCCCAAGGATATTTTGACTTTTAGCCAAGAAACTGGCTACTTTCTTTGGGGTCTTTTTACCCTAAGTGCCTAGCCAATTCCTACCTCCTATTCTTATCACACCATCCTCTGAAGGGGTTACCCAAATGAGCACTGGCTACTCTTGCAGAGGATCTGGGATTGATTCTGGCACCCACATGGTTACTAATTCCCTGTAACTCCAGTTCCAGGGAATCCAATGACCCTTTTCTGACTTCTATGGGCATTGCATGACATAAGCGCACTTACATATATACAGGCAATACACTCATACACACAAAATTTTTAAAAATGAAGATTTCTAAAATTCAATAAAAATAAAGTTTCTAAACCCCATGTATAAGGGAGTCAGAAGCACAAATAGAAGTTAAATGAGTTGGCACAAGTGGTTAATTAATAATGAATAAAACTATACCTAGTACACAGATCTCTAGATTATTAATGTATTTTCCCATATCCCACCTTGTATAGTAATTTTAATAGTATTTCATATTTTCCTATTAACTAGGGGAGAGAAATCCTTTGAATCATGCCCTTTTCTCTCTAAGTTCAAGAACCAATAGGATCGATAGACTTTCCTTATATTCTATGAAATGTTCACACTGTAATGCTCACGTTACCACCTCAGAAACGAAGAAAACGCACCAATCCCAATGCTGCAAATAAACTTTTGCCTTTGTGTTCTTAGAATTAAGTTGAAGATTTAAAATTTTCAAGGATATTATCATAGATCTTCAGTTATTAGCATACTGGGAATACTTAATTGCATAAAGAATACCTTGTGTTTGGAGAAATTGGAACATCACCAAGATAGCATGTTTCTTAAGAATATATCCCAGAAAGAGATAACTTTTTATTTTCACATTTCCTTGTTTGCTTTCCCGAGCAAAAGTAGAAAAGCCAATGTTCTGAAGGGTTGTAGAAATTTCTCGATAGTGACTATGGCTAGATCTATTGCAAGTACTGTCATAAGGATATCTGGAGATCTCTTAATTAAGAATTTGGGAATGTGACATATTTGTATTGAAATAATATGGTAGGTTTTTGTAAAACTATGACTGTCTTTCTTGGAAATACATACATACAGCAAACCCTCAACTGAACCTGAGTACAACAGTTCTTTAGTGTATTGTAGAACTGATGTAAAGACCTTTCCCTTCAGACCTAGGCATCAAGATATGGTGCAGGAAATAACAGGTGTGGCTCCTGTTCCTTTGTGTCTTTTATATGAAAAACTGTGACATACATACTAAGTGCATCATTATATGAAGGTGTCCATGCTGTGATACTACAGTACTCCTAAGCAGTCCTGTAAATTCCTTTGCACTGTGCAAAGCTTCTTAGGTTCTTAATATAAGATTTTCTCATCTGAATTCCAGTTAATTATATTTCACCATGAACAAGAATACAATGAGGAACTGAATCGGATGGAGTGATTTGTGCTGAAAGATCCCAGGAAAATGCTGATAATCACTTTTTAAAATCTGCTTAAATGCATTGCAATATTGTAATGAAGACTGGGAGGCTAAATTTTCACAGTCAGGAACACCAAAAAAAGTTGATACTTCTGGGAAGGCAGAGAAGCTGGGTGTGGGGGCTCTGCCCAAACAGATGGAAGCTGTAGAGAAAAGAGAGCCCGAAAGCCTTTGTAGTGGTTTCACAAAGTAGAGTAAATAAAGGAGTACAGAAATGTTGACCAAGGCACCTGCTTCCCCTCAGCACATGCACTGAAGTCTGAGGTTGAATAAAGAGACAGAGAAGCAAAACAGTAACAACAATAAAGAATTTAGAGTCTTTTTTTTTCCTGGGAATTTGAAGAAACAAAGGTTAGTGTCCAGGACTGACTGGAAAAAAAATAAATAAATAAAAGAAGAGCACACTGGAGGTTCGTTTGGAAGCTGGACAGAAATGTGTTGTGGGAATAGACTTATAGTCATGGGACGTGAGTGATGAACTCTGACAATTTTTACTACACAACAGGGCAAATGCTCCAGAAGAGGATAACAATCTGTAATCAGAAGTTAGAGCACAGTAAATGACTCTTAAGGAAATCCTGGCAAATATTAAAAGGAGAAGCTTTCTGATAGTGTATTATCAGAGGTAATCTAGAAAATAGTATAAGGCTCTGTGATTTTAAAATGGGTAAGGTTGTTGTGTCCAAGAACACATGGAGAAGCTGAGCATAATGTTATGTATCTGCCATCCCAGCACCTGAGAGTCTGAGGAAGGAGGATCAACATGAGTTTGAGGCAAACGAAGTTACATTTTCCAGCCTGTACTACATAGTGAAACCTTGTCTCAAGAATGAAGAAAAAGACACAAAAATAAAATAAGGGAACTGAGTATTGACCATGGAGAAAGCATAGAAGTCCAATCGGGGAAAATATGTATACAGAAGTTGAAGAGTAGAGTCATACAATGTCCTAATTTTACAGATAAGTTTGTTTAATAGCAGCTTAGACACAGTAGGAAACAGCAATAGAGGCCTGGCAGACGGGAGGTGTGTGACCATAAGGAAACAGAGTCTGATGGGCTCCCAGTAACTTGCTCATATGAACTTACAGTAGTGCACAAGACTCATGCAAGCTTAATCAGATAAAAACCAGCATAGAACTGGGGAAGTGGGCAGGAGGCTCCAACCTCATAGGAGGAACTCTTGGCAGGTGAGCGAGGTGAGGGAGAGTTGATCTTCTCTAAGGGACTGATGCTAGACAGGCTGACAGGTTTCAGTGAGTAAACTCACACTGAGACAGCTAGACACACAAAGTTGACTCTATAGGCTTTAACGTATAAGACATAATACATGAAATCCTGTGGGCAGGCTATAGGGGGTGGTACAGATAGGGAAGGTCTAAATATGATCAAAATGTGTTGTAAAAAATCAACAAAAATGCAATAAAATTATACATGGAAAAGAACTAAAAACATGGCAGACAGCTTAAGAGAATATAAGCAACTAAGCCTAGAAAAAAATTAAAAGGATGCAAAATAGAAAAGTCGTAAGAAATAATTATATAAGGCAAATGTCTAGCATTCACTCCATTGGGTTACTAGAAGGAAAAGAAACTGTGGAAGACTCAGAAGTTAAAAGAAAAATGGTTATGAATATCTTCCACAAATTCTAGAATCTCTGTGACTAAGAGGAAGAATAAATATGCACACCAAAACACTTCAGATGCATCACAGCAAAACTAATAACAAGGGAAAAATTTAAAACACCAAAAGCCAGTGGGAGGGGAGGCTGGAGAGACAGCTGTAGAAACAAGACATTATTTTCCAGACAGTAACTGCCGTGGCAACAGCTGACACCCTCCCAGGAATGATGGCTGCCAGAAGATAATAGAATCATGCCGTAAAGTAATTGTGTAATGAGTGACAGTGAAGATAACTAGAACCCAGTTCAGACAGAAACTGAAGAAATATTTCACGAATATAAAAGTATTTTGTGAAGGAAGAAGATGGCAGAGTAATGCAGGTGGGCATAAACATGGAATGAACAATCCATGGCCAGACATAGTCAAATACTCAAAAAAACCAAAAAAAAAAAAAAAAAAAAAAAAAAAAAAAAAAACCCAGAAAAAAAAAAAAGCAAAGAATACCACTGATCTAAGTATTCTTCATAGAGTACTGGTCACGTCAAACATCTCATGCTCTGCCATTATCAGAAAGTACTGTAAGTAGTGTTTTGACTGTAGTTGGTGAATAATGTATTCACTTTTAGCTAATAAAAAGACTGATAGTTTACTACTGGGGATTTACTGGAAGGGAAGGAATAATAAGCTGTACTCGTTCATATAAAAGAGAGAAGAAATCTGAATGAATGAATCCAGCAGGACATAAATGATGAGATTTTACATTAGGCACAAATAGGTCATAGTTCACAAATAAAGCATTTTTCAATGAAAGGGTAATTAAATGACTAAAATTATCAGAATATATTGAAAATAATTCCAAATGTGCTTATTACAGATTGACTATAAATATGCAAACATAAAAATATTAAAAGATTGAAAAACATTTCTCCAAGGTAGTCAAGAAAAGACAATTTCCAAACTTTGTTAATAGCAGAAAAATGCATTCAGAAGTAGGAATAGAAAAGTTGCATGCGTTTTTCTAGGAAGATATGGACAAACATCTATTGACCCTAGTTAGGTACCAATGATGGACTAAAGAAACAATTCCACCCATGTCTAGCTTAGTAAGCTGATGAGTTCATTGGGGTTACTTACAGGAGTGTTGGTAAGGAGTTACTAAGAAGGACATAGGTTACTCAGAGGCAGCTACAGGATAAGCCCACCCCCATATGGGTGGCACTCAGAATACAGCATGGGCAAGTTGCCTTGTTTAAGCAAAGTTCATCTTCTAATGGAACAATTAGCTTAATCAATGATCTGTCCTTGGGAGGTGATAGTCTTGGGAATGCCAGAAAACAACTGTATAGTGGATGCTTTTGGAGGAACAAAGGAAATGGGGGGATTTTGGCAAAAAAAAAAAATGTCCATGTCCATGTCTGCCTCTTGCAACCCTTGCTTTGTATTTTAAGAAAAAACAGACTGCTTCACCATGCATTGTAAAATTGCTGTTAAGAGATTCGTGGAGGGAATTTGTGTCAGTGTTTGAGCACTGGTTTATCTTTCTACCATTTTCTAGGTAATTTTTTGAGGGTCTTTCAGATTTGATTGCTTACTTGCTATAATCAAGGTATTTCTTATATTTGTCTGGTGGGTAAGTCACCAGTGCAGTTTAGACTTCCTTAATATATAAGGGAAAAAGTCCTCTCTTATGGTCCCTATATTTTAAAAATATTAAATAAAAAAGAATTCAAGTATCTGTCGAATACTTATTTTATATTAAAACAATAAAATTAAGAAAGGAACAGCTATCTTCCTAACATAATGGCTCTATTTGCTTGTATAGCTACAATTCCTTCTGGAAGGCCCAGAAAATGTCTGGCCCCATCCTCCCTTGGTTCCTACAACAAACAGAGGTCTGATTTCACCAAACGAAAGTCTGGAAAACCAGTGAGTTTATTGGGCTTACTTAGAGAGCAATAGGTAAGAGTTTACTTGCAGGAGTATGTGTGCTCCCTCCTAAGGCTACACTGGAAAGTCTCTCTCCAGGACCATGACTTCCTCATAGCCACAAAAAATTAGACCCTCCACATGGCCTACTTGTCTTATATCCCTTAGTCCCTCCCTCTTGTGCAACTAGGACCAACTCCTTAGTTGTGGGGTGTAACTCACTCTCCCTGCTGTTCCTTTCTTGTGGAGAGTAACAGTCAACAAGCTTAGTAGCTGTGGTGATCCTAGGCAAACCAGTGTAACCAAGCTTGGGAAGAAGGCACCTGTCCTTGGTCTTTCAGAGGACAGTCCCATGTAATAACTTGCTTTATCACAACAGTAATTATTACCAGGGTTTTAGGGTTAATACCTGTGTTCTGTAAGTCCCAACAGAGAACATTCAGCCACTGGTATCAACATGTTAAATTAAAGGGATGAATGTTGGAGAAGAACAGAGAAAAGAAGTTTAATCAATGTGGTCATATTGAAAAGAATAGATAAAAGGGCTCAGTGACCGCCAAATTCATTTTTAAGGATCTAACAGGACCTTCGAGATTTTACAGAAAAGAGAAGTGAAGGAAAGGATAGGTTTGCATGATTAATAACATGAAATCTTGGTCAGGCCAGGTGTCAGATTGACCATTCTATCTGTTCTGGTCCTGCCAAGGGTTCTGGAAAAGTTGTGAACCTGTCGTCACTCTAGGTCCCTCAAGATCCTTACTTCTTCTCTGGAATACAGGCTCATCATCACGGGTGATTGAATTCATCTGTGTGGGGGGATTATCGGTTCTGTGCGCTTTGCTGTTGTGTGTGGGTAGTTTCCGTCTGTGGTTACAAAGATGTTTATTGATCATTCTTACTCATGGAATCCAAGGTAACTAACTACAGAAGAGAATGGCTCAGTGGAGAGGATTGAAACAAATATTAAAGAGACAAAGTAGAGCAGGAGATGGAAAAGCTAAATGAGTTAGGTCAGGGACAAGAGCCTTCTTCATAATCCCTCTTTTTCTGATATTTCAATAAAATATTGATGATCGTTCTTCTACACCAAGAAAATTTTGTTGTGCTTGATCATTGCTGCTCATTACAAAGGGCAGTTGTGTAAGACCACTTTTATTTACACACTTCCCTTTACCTTTTATGCTACTATGTAATTCTCTCCAAGTGTCTTTTTAAAATATTCTCATTTTACTTTTTTTACAAAAAATAATTTATTGAGAATTTCATGGAGGTATATAAGGTGTTTTGATCAACTCTATGCCCACTCCTTCCCCTCCAACTCCTCGCAAACTCCCCACCACATTTTTTCTGATAACTTCATCTACTCTTTCTTCTTCATTTTTTAAAAAATTTTATTTATTTTTAGAAGAAGAATTTCATTATAGCTTTACCATACTCAATAACAGTTTCCAGAGCAAAGATACATCTCTTTCAAAAGTGGCTATAAAATTTTTAGGTTTGCTGTTGAATTAATACAGTTATACAATATTGAACTCATTATAAGCCCTGTAAGACATAAAATTGAATGAGTTTTTAACCTTTAAAAAAGATCTCCATTTCATTCTAAATTATACTGTTTCTTACAGAAAGACTCATTGTTTTTACTAAAAACACTGAGATGTTGGCCCATGCATCTGTAATCTGTATGTATCTGATTATTACTAGTCATAATGAGTTATACTCGGATCCTTGGCACCTGTGTATGTCTATAAAGTCATCAGATAGATTACAGTGATAATGTTCATCACCTCTACTAATTAACATGATGTAACGTTTTATGCTTCCTCATCAAATATAATTCATTTTTTAAAATTTGTTGATTTTGTGTGTGTGTGTGTGTGTATGTCACACAGAACATCCCAAACCATCTTATTCAACTGTATACCCACAGAATTGGAAATTCTTTTTTTTTTCTAATGGGGCTTTTTGCTACTCTAACATTGCCCCCTCTGAAGAGGTAATTTTAAAATCTTCTAAGGACTAGATAAGAGCTCCCAAATAGTTTTGACATTTTTGGCTTTTGGCACAGAGTATGTTGCTAAGATGCTCAAGGACATTTTGACTTTTAGTCAAGAAACTGGCTACTTTTCTTTGGGGTCGTTTTCATACTAACTGCCTAGCCAGTTCCTGCCTCCTATTCTTATCCTCTGAAGAGGTTACCCAGCTTGTGGATAGGGACCAGGATGCAGACCGCTGTGGCTTCTCTCATGCTGAACAGGGACACAGGGTGAGGCAATTGGGGTACCCCTTCAGTGGGTTTATCTAAAAGACTCCCAAATTGCATAACTCTTATCTCTAGGGGGAAAAGAAAGTCCTTGACTTGTGAATAGGAGATGTGAAGAAGTGCAGGCAAGAGTAATTAGCATTACAAGTTCTAGACAGGGAACTAGAAAAAAGTCAGAACATGGAAATTTTCAAATGTTCATATGAGAGTCCGTTGGAATTTCTTGACAAGGGCTTCCAAAAGCATCCCTCTATTGGGTTCCTCCTTATTTTTCTTTATCTGCCAAGGCTGGACTTGAGATTGATGGATTCAGGATTTGCTTTCAGGCATTTTGATAGCTGTTGGAGTGGTTAGAATCAGTGTCAGTTCCCTCTCAAAGGCTTCTAGATAGGGAGAAAAAACAAATTTATCCATCCTTTTAGAACAATAGCTGGTTGTCTCCCTTAGCTACAGGTGGGCACTACAGTATTGGAGACCAAGATGTGAAGTCTTACATCTGAGCAGCACTTTCTGGTTAGGAACAAAATCATCAATGAGAGATAATTTTCTATGTAACTTTTTATATAGACTTCAGCCTAATGTCTGAGAAGTGTAATCCCTTGAACTCTTAAATATACTGATCACTTTAATCTTTGGTTATACTTTCCTTTTGGGTGTTTAAGACCATACAGTTGGCCCAAATAAATCAATTTATATTTACACTTAAGGTCATTTGAGAATCTGTTCCTCAGGGGTCACACTGGCTTGGGAGGAGCCACTGGCTCCTTTCTTTTACCAGTTCCGCCTATGGGAAGATAAGTCAAAGGTCCTGCTCGACCATGTCTGGCTTGACTTGGAAGTATGAATGAGATGTTTCCTCTGAGTTGACTCTCCTTATTGTAGACTGGACACTGGTTCAAGTTCATCTGGTGAGGACTCCATGGCCTCCCTGAACAAGAGGACAGGAAACTGACCACAGTTACAGGACATTTTGAGAGATATTCCATAGTCCCCTGGAACTTAGTCCACTTTGGAGGGTAAGGAGTAAAAACTGTCCTTTAAGTCCCTCTGACCAAATTAGTATAGGCCTCAAAGTATGACTGTTAAACATCCAATAAGGTTAGTTCCACCACTCTGGTACTTTCAATTACCATGTGCTATATAGATAAAGCTTGGGTAAATAACCAAATGTTCTCAGATAAACCTTGACTAGATACATGTTTTGTTCCTTAAACTAGTTGACTAAATTATGACCTTAAAAATTTAACATTATGTGTATATTATTTTTGTCTCATCCTTTACATATCATAACAAACCTACATAGACCTTCATCACATGCTTAGGCTTTTGCATTTTTTCTATTTTGGAAAATATCTCCATTCCCATATCCTTTTAATATCTTTTGCATTCTCATTTTATTTTTTTAATAGTTATAAGACATAATAACATTAACAAATAAATTTTCCATCTGTTGTGAGGATTCTTTTCCTGGGGATACTAAGCAATGCTTTTTTCCCTTTTAAGGTTCTAGTGTCAAACCAATGTTTTATTAAAGTTTTATTCGGGAACCAGTGAATTTACTGAGCTTACTTACCAAGATAACTGAGGGGTTGCTGAGGTATATGAATGACCTGAGGGTATGTACACTGGAAAGCCTTTACTCAGCATGGGTCAAGCCTTCTCTTCCGAACCTTCCCAAGATTGTATACTTTAGCCCTCCCCAAATCCAGGAGGCCATGTGTGATTAGGGTCAAATTACATGCAGTTGGCTGGGAAGAGTGGCTGGATACTGTGGTGAGGATCCAATGACCCTGTTTGCCCCACCTTTAATGAAGGCACACAACTGACAACAAGCCCAATTGTGATGATGTTTAGCAACCAGGCAGAGTTGAAGTTGTGATGATGGCAGTTATTTCATGCAGAATAGACTGCTGTACAGTATGATCTTATTAAAAGGACATGGAATTTAAAGGATTTGGTGCTAGGATCTACAAATGAAGGAGAACATATGTCTTTTATTTTTCTGATTCCATGTTACTTCACTTAGTGTAACAGTTTCTAGATCCATCCATTTACCTGCAAATTTAATCATTTCCTTTCTTTACTGCTGAATAGAACTTCATTTGTGTAACTATACCACACTTTTGTTAATCACTCAGCAACCACTTAGGTTGCTTCCATCTCTTAGCTATTGTGGAAAGAGCAGCAACAAGCATGGTTGTACAAGTGCCTCTACAATAGGATGTGTCCTTTGGGTATATGCCAAGGAGTGGTATAATTGGGTCATATTGTGGGTTCACTTTTAGTTTTTTAAGAGTTCTCCATACTGTTTTCTATAGAGGTTGCATGAGTTTGCAATCCCACTAGCAGTGAATGAGCGTTCCCCTTTCTCCACATCCTTGCCAGCATTTGGTATCATTTGTTCTCTTGATTCTAGCCAGTCTGGTTGGGGTAAGAGGGTGGTTTTAATTTGCATTTCCCTAATTACAATGTTGAACACTTTTTGAGATGTTTCTTAGCCATCTTTATTTCTTCCTTTGAAAACTCTCTGCTTAGCTCTTTAGCCTGTCTTTTAATTGGGCTGTTTACTTTCTCGATTCTTTGTTTTTTGAGTTCTTTATATATTCTGGATGTTAAACCTCTGTTAGATGTGTCACTGGTGAAGGTTTTCCCCATTCTGTGGGTTTTCTCTTCACTTTTTTGATTGCTTCCTTTGCTGTATAGAAGCTTTTTAGTTTAATGAGGTCCCATTTGTTGATTGCTGACCTTAATTCCTGAGCAACTTCTGTCTGATTTAGAAAATCCTTTCCTACACCTATAGCCTGTAAGTTACTGCCAATATTTTCTTCTAGTAGTTTCAGGCTTTCCAGTTTCACATTGAGGTCTTTGATCCATTTGGAGTTGACTTTTGTGCAAGGTGAAAGATAAGGATCTAGTTTCATTCTTCTACAGGTGGAGATCCAGTTTTGTCAACACCATTTGTTAAAGATGCTGTCTTTCCTCCATTGTGTGTTCTTGGCACTTTTGTCAAATATCAGATAGCTGAAATTGCATGTACTCAGGTTTGGATATTCAATTATGTCCCATTGATCTATTTGTCCATTTTTGTGCCATTACCATGCTGTTTTTATGAGTATAGCTCTGTAGGATTCTTTGAGATCTGATATAGTAATCCCCCCAGTGCTGCTCTTTGTGCTCAGGATTGATCTGGCTATCTGGGATCTTTTGTGCTTCCATACAAATTTAAAGATTTTTTTTTTCTAAATCTGTGAAGTATGTCATGTTGATTTTGATTGGGATTGCATTGAATCTATATATTGCTTTTGGTAGTGTGCTGGATAGCATTAGTGTCAACTTGACACACCTGGGTCGAGAGAGCCTCAATTGGGGAATTACCTTTATTGGACTGGCCTGTGGCCATGTCTGAGGGCATCTTCTTGATGAGTGGTGTGGGAGGGCCCAGACCACTGTGGGTGGTGCCTCCCATGGGCAGGTGGGCCTGTATTGCATAAGAAAGCAGGCTGAGCAGGGGCCAGGGGAGCAAGCTAGTAA
>NW_008348685.1:1271752-1275765 GCF_000622305.1 Nannospalax galili | reverse complement strand
TCTCTCTCTCTCTCTCTCTCTCTCTCTCTCTCTCTCTCTTTCTTTTCCTTTGTTCTTTCTGATACAGGGCTCCCTGTAGACCCAGCAGGTCCAGAACTCATTATGTAGACCAGGCTGGCCTTGAACTCACAGAAATCTGCCTGCCTCTGCCTCCCAAATGCTGGGACTAAAGGCATGTGCCACCACACATGACCTCAGTCTTTCTTTAATGATTTAAAATTTTCATTGTAGAGATCTTTTGTGTCTTTGGTCAGATTTATTCCAAGATATTTTAATTTTTTGCAGCAATTGTGAATGGGAGCATTTCCCTGTACTCTTTCTCCAATTGCTTGTTATTGGTATACAGAAAGGCTACTCAGTTTTGCAGACTGATTTTAAAACCTGCCACTATCCTGAAAGTGTTGATCAGTTCTAGGAGTTTTCTGGTGGAACTTTTGGGATCTCTTAGGTATAGTATCATATCATCTGCAAAAAGGGATTGTTTGATGGTTTCTTTTCAATTTAGTACCACTTTAATTTCCTTCTCCTGTCTTATTGCTCTAGCAACAGTTTCAAGCACTATGTTGTAAAGGAGTGAAGATAGTGGACATCCTTGTCTGGTTCCTGATTTTAATGGGAATGCTTCCAGTTTTTCTCCATTTAGAATGATGTTGACTGTGGGTTTGTTGTATATAGCTTTGATTATGTTGAGGTATGTTCCCTCCAGTCCAATTCCTTCTAGGACTTTGAACATAAATACATGCTGAGTTTTGTCAAAAGCCTTTTCTGCATCTATTGAGATGATGATGTGATTTTTGTTTTTGAGTCCATTTGTATGATTATTGATGTTTATTGACTTGCATATATTAAACCATCCCTGCATCTCTGGAATAAAGCCTGTTTGATCATGGTGAATGATCTTTTTGATGTATGTCTGTAAGTAGTTTGCAAGTATTTTGTTGAGCATTTTTGATTCTATATTCATTAAGGAAATGTGTCTATAGTTTTCTTTTTTGGTTGCGTTTTTACCTGATTTAGGTATTACAGTAATGGTGGCTTAATAGAAGGAATTTTGTAGTTCTTCCTCTGTTTCTATAGTTTTGAATAACTTAAGCAGTATTGGTTGGAGGCCTTCTTTAAATGTCTAGTAGAACTCTACTGTAAATCTGTCCAGGCCTGAGCTGTTTTTCAGTTGGGAGGCTTTGTATTACTGTTTCAATTTCTTTATATGTTATGGGTCTGTTTAAACTGTTGATCTCTTCTTGTTTTAACTTTGGTGGTTCACATGATTTTAGATATGCATCCATTTCTTTTAGAATGTCAAATTTAGTAGAGTATAGGTTTTTAAAATATTCCCTTATAGTGGTCTGGCTCTCTTGGGTGCCTATTGTGATATTTCTCCTTTCAGCTCTGAATTTGTTGATTTGGATTTGCTCTTTCTTTCTTTTGGTTAACTGGGCTAGGAGTCTGTCTGTCTTGTTTAGCTTTTCAAAGAATGAGCTCTTAGATTCATTGATTCTTTGTATTGTTTTCTTTGTTTCTATTTCATTAACTTCTGCTCTGATTTTTTTTTATTTCTTCTCTTCTGCTGGGTTTGGGTTTCATTTGTTCTTGCCTTTGAGTGCCTTGAGTTGCAGTGTTAGGTCGTTTATTTGGGCTCCCTCTAATTTTTTAATGTAGGCACTTAGAGCTATAAACTTCACTCTTAGGACCGATTTTAAAGTTTCCCAGTGGTTGTGTTGTGTTGTATTGTCCTTTTTGTTGAATTCAAGGAATTTTTTATTTCTTTCTTAATTTCTCCTTTGACCCACTCACTGTTGAGGAGTGTGTTGTTTAATCTCAATGAATTTGTATAGTGATTAGGGCTTCGTCCAGTGTTGATTTTGAGCTTTATTGCTCTGTGGTCTGATAGAATGCATGGAATTATTTCACTATTTTTGTATTTGTTGAGGTTTGTTTTGTAGCCCAGTATGTGGACAATTTTTGAAAAAGTTCCATGGGGTGCTCAGTAAAAACTAGATTCTTTGGTGCTTGGGTGGAATATTTGAAAGATGTCTGTTAAGTCCATTTGTTACATGGTATCATTTAATTCAGACGACTCTGTATTTATTCTTTGTCCAGTTGACCTGTATAATGGAGACAGTAGGGTATTGAAGTCCCCTACTATTACTTAGTTGGGGTTAATCTGTGTCTTAAAGTCCTAAAGCATTGTTTTTATGAATTTGAGTGTACCAGAGTTTGGTGCATATATGTTAAGGATTGTAATATCTTCTTGGTTAATTGTTCCATTGATCAGAATGAAGTGACCTCCTTATCTCTTCTGATTAGTTTTACTTTGAAATCTCTTTTATAAGATATTAAAATTGCAATCTCTCCTTTGGCATTTGCTTGGAATATTCTTTCCCATCCTTTTACCTTAAGGTA
Organism: Nannospalax galili; assembly: GCF_000622305.1. NCBI lineage: Eukaryota > Metazoa > Chordata > Mammalia > Rodentia > Spalacidae > Nannospalax > Nannospalax galili. The sequence continues at coordinate 1,273,362 of NW_008348685.1, read as the reverse complement.
GTGCCTGTCCTTGAAGGTGAGATGGGTTTCTTGCAGACAGCAAAAAGATGGATTTTGTTTCTTTTTTTAAAAAAATATTTTATTTATTTTTTTTTATGTGTATGAGTATATTGTCTGCGTGTATGTGAGTGCACCCATGTCGTGCAATGCCTCAGAGGTCAGAAGAGGCTTTCAGATTCCACTGAAACTGGAGTTAAGGATGGCTTGTATCTGCCATGTGGGTGCTGGGAATCAAACCCAGGTCCTCTGCAAGAGCAAGCAGTGCTCTTAACCACTGAGCCATGTCTCCAGCCCGGATTTTGTTTCTTAATCCATTCACTTATCCTGTGTCTTTTGACTGGGGATTTCAGTCCATTGATATTTAAGGTTATTATTGAAAGATGTGTATTGGTTGCCATCATTTTAGTTGCTTTTTGTGTTCTTTGTCTAATTTTGTGTTTCCTGAATTTATTTCCTTTCATTGCCCCTGGGGTATAGTTGTTTTCTCCTCTCTTTGTATTGCTTTAAGTATTCTTTGAAGGTGTGGACATGTATTCTTTCAGGCTTTCCATGTCATGGAAGATTTTTCTTTCCCCCTCAATTATAATAGACATTTTTCCTGGGTAGAGTATTTTGGCCTGGCATGTATTGTCATTAGAACTGTAAATACCTTGGTCCAGGTTCTTCTGGCTTTCATAGTTTGCGTTGATAAGTCACCTGTAATTCTGATGGGTTTTCCTTTGTATGTGACTTATTGTTTTTCTTTTGCTGCTTTCAGTATTCTCTCTTTATTCTGTACATTTAGTGTTTTTACTATAATAAGCTGTGGGGAGTTTCTTTTCTGGTCCTGTCTGTTTGGTGTCCTATGTTCTTCTCATATTTGTATGGGGATGTCTTTCTTTAATTTTGGGAAATTTTCTTCCACGATTCTGTTGAAGTGGTACATACCATTATTCTGAGATTCTTCTTCTTCCTCTATGTCTATGTTTGTAAGTTTGGTCTTTTTGATGTCACACAGTTCCTGCATATTTCAATCTCGTGTTTTCTTAAATTTTTCATAATCTTTGCTTGAATGGTCTAAATCATCTACTTTATCTTCCAGTCTTGATATTCTGTTTTCCATTTCATTCATGCTATTGGTGAGGCTTTCTCCTTTCGTTTCTAATTGGCTGAGTATTTCACTTCCTTCCTTTCAGCCTGATCATTCTTTAGTATTTCTAACTCTATTCTGAATTCGTTCAGAAGATTGTCCCTTTCTTCTTTCAGTTCTTTGATTTCTTTGTGTGTTCTTTAAATTCACTGAATTCTTTTATCATGTTTATAATTGTTCTTTTGAAATCCATGTCCTGTGTTATCTCTAGGGGGTTCTCATTGTACTTCTCTACAAGACTGTTGGTACTTGGTGGGGATATATTATTTGAGTTTTTCATGTTATTATTTTTTCACTGTGACTTTGACATGTGGATTTCTTTTGTAGTTTCTGATTCTTGTGTGAGACCCGAGCCTTCCTTTGTTGAGTTTAGGTCTGCTTCTTTTTGTAAACTTTGTGTGCCTTTGTGGTTTACTTATTGAGCATGAAAAGCTATTTGATCTAGGCTTCAGGTTCTCTCTTTTGATTTTATATTGGAGGG